>NC_069114.1:17214956-17524331 GCF_025612915.1 Magallana angulata | reverse complement strand
ACTTTATGGGGGAAAAACCTTTTATGGTAAAAACAGACCTTGAATTGGATCTAAAACTTGAAATTTGTGATATATTAGACAAAACAATGTCAGAATAAGAATTCCGCTCCCAAAAAAAATATTAAGAAAATTACAGTGTCATTTAGATATCTGAAGAATTAGTTCACTCTACAGCAAGTTTGATTTTCGTTGTTACCATTCCAACTGTTTCCACAACAACTGTACCGTTACATGAGAGCAAATTACATTATCACATTATTAACCCTGTTAGTCAAAAGTGACGTTTAAAGCCTGAATTTCTGACTGAATGATTGTGAATTTCAGAGTTCTAGAGACCTTAATTCTTACCTTGTACTCAATGGGTCAATGCAGACATTGGTTTCAATGATGGTCAAAAAGCAATATTTTCTCTACGGTGACTTTTCTTAAGCCAAGTTTAAGGCCCCAATATCAGCTGCCTCCTAACAAAATTTTTTTAATTTAAACTTCTTTTTGTAATCCCATGTATGATGATCCGCATCTGACAAAGGTCTGTCAAGACACTGTAGAAAAACCTCTACATCCTTAAATTCTCATATTTTGCCATGAATTATCCTATTCTAGGTACAGGTGTTAATGAATTTTACTACCTTGAACCTGATAAAGCATTGCAAGAAAATTAATTAAGGAATAAGGAATCATTCTTTGAGTATTATGAGGTGATAATTTCTGTCAGGGCATGATCAAATCCAATAAAGTCTGACCGAAATTATCACCTCATAATATTCAAAGAATCATTCCTTATTACTTGTATTTATATAATATTAAGCCATCATACGATTAAATATTCAAATATAAATAAGCAAACCCTGCTGGCGGCTTATTTTTGGCGTCATTTGAAGGTATGGGTGATATAGTTCAAAATCAATACGTAGTGTTATCACAGGCAAAGACACTGGAAAATGTAAATATTGCCTTTTACTGTGCATCACGCTTATATTTGCTCATTGATAAATACAACCACAATTCTTCAAGATTTACACATTAAACTTCTTGTTATTTGCGTCTCTAGTTTAAGTTTGCATGTCCTTTGAGCCAAAACCCCTTACTGAAAAAATATAAAAAGATGTACAAACAATTTTCCTTATAACCAGCTTTAATAAGTGCTGTTTTAACTACCGTATTTTTCGGGGCATCGGCCGGTATTTTTTTTCTCCGATGAGCGAGCCCCGGCCTTTCCCCCGGGATCGGCTATTCTTAGACTCAAAGTTAAAAAAATTTAACAGTAAAATATAAAATCCACTGTTTTTATCCGTTGTACTGTTGTAGCAATTTATTATGAGGGTTGGTTTTTTTTCATCCGTTTGAACTATTGTTCGATAGTTGTCCCGTTGATAATTTTGTAATGACATCGTGAGTAATAAAATGTACAGTACTGTACAAGGTATTTCTTTACAATCCCAATCAAAAGAATTTTTTCCCACGTTCGTGTATGAACCCTGGAAACTATTATTGCGTAGTAAAAAAGAAAACGAAACCGGGTAGAATGTAATATGACGGAATTTTGGTGAATTCTTCATTTCTGCGTTCGTAGGAACCACTGGTCTTGGGTGTAGAATAAATCAAATGCTATGTGTTTTTACAATTAATTTTCTGTTGGATGAAATAACGGTATTCTGGTGTCGTGTGTGTTTTTAACATTACAACTTCTCTGCATAACGGCAAGTCACTATTTAATTAATTAATGGAAAGAACACAAATTAAATATTCTATGTTTGGTATTTCGTTTTCTCATTCATAGCGATTACGGGGGATAACTCTATTTGGATATGAAACCACGTGTTGAGCTAATGGACGCCATACCCCGTATTTACAAGTAGATTTCAAAGTATAACTTGATTAAATGAGATTTAGCAATAAGGTATTAATAAAATATAAAAGGTTTGGTAAAATATTATACTTAGTTCTACCAGACAGAACCACGGAGGTTGGTGTTGCAATTAAATTTACACTATGTAAAATTACGATACACAACGATACACCAACGAATACGGAAGAGACCAAACAGCCACAAAACACAGATTAATTTTTAAAAATTGCTTGAAATATATATGTTAAGCAAGTTTAATAACTTTAATTACTCTTTTGACTTTCTACATCGATATTCTGAAAGTATATTCTTAATACGGTGACTTTCTTAATCAGCGGTCATACTTTCACTATAGTGATCATCGATTGAAAATCGGCTTATCCCCCAATTAGGCTAGTCTAAGGATTTTTCTTGAATTTTGTCTAAAAATTAGCAATTCGGCCTATGCCCCACATCGACATATGCCCCGAAAAATACGGTACTAGTAGTTTTTCATAAAGAAAGTATCCAAAAAAAATTCCCAATTCAAAATATTTATAAAAAATATTGCAGAAATCTTAACATTCAGAATTAAGGGGGCTGCATGGATTGTCAACAAATAAATAATTAAACCATGTCAGACCTGCGTAAAATTTAAGATATGAATTGTTTGCCTATAAATCATTATTTTGTAAAGAAAACAATCTATATATTTTATACTTTAAAATTTGGGTATATATATTCTTTATTTTTTTAATAGAGCTGCTCTTCTTCTAAAGGAGATTAATACAGTCTAAAAATGGCTGCAGGACCATAAAGCCCTCTTAAGAAGCCTGGATGGTTGTAGACATTTGTAGACTTTATTGACCTCCATCAGATGAAGAGCTCGGTATAAAGATAAAGGAAACTATTCAAAATTTATTAAAGCTGAAAATATATAGAATTTTCTTATATAAATGATAGTTTATAGATTAAAAAATTATTTCTGAAAATTTGGGCATGCAGATCTGATGGATATAACTCGTTGACCATCCAGCCTCCTTAATGTTTTAAATCCCCATACACTGTCCACTTTAGTTAATGTTTCAGATGTTTCTGAGGAGAATAATGTCATAATGCTACTATGTAACAGTTGTCATTTGCATACACATGACAACCAGAAGTAACAGACTGGAGGTCTAAGACAGTAAAACAAGAAAGATAACTTGATATACCTCTGTAACAGTTGTCCCTCTTGTAGCATTACACAAATTGATCTTTTATTAAGTTAATGTCCAAAACTGACAGCCAAAACATGATGATGAATTATGTATCATCATCCAAAATCAGATCTTTAAACAAGCATTTACTCAATATCAAATTATATATTCACTAATGTTCATCCATCTCTCTCTCTCTCTCTCTCTCTCTCTCTCTCTCTCTCTCTCTCTCTCTCTCTCTCTCTCTCTCTCTCAGTAACAACTCAGTTATCATTCAAACACAAAAATTAATCTGTAATTGCATGATGGCAAAACATGTCTGTTTAAAATAATCCTAAATTAATTGTTCATATGTTGATTTATGGAACATCTTTTTAAAATAGGACACAGTTAAAAAAATTTCTTCAAAGGTGAAGAGCTTAAATACGTAAGGCCACACCAATGTACTAATTTCTCGTTCGTCGTACATCCAATGAAGAAAGGATGAGCGGGCCAAGGATTAAATAATAAAGTTATTTTTTTTTATTGTAGGTAAAATTTTTAGGATTAAATTAATAATAATATTATTTGAACAGTGTATAATACAGTGTATAATAAGACTGCGTGGGGTCCGACGAACAAGAAATTAAATTGGTGTGGCCTAAACTGAAAAAATATATAAAAATGTACATATAGTTATGATTACACACTATATGATGTTACATTTTTTAAGCAGATGACCAAGATACATGAATGCATGCAACACTATAGAGGAACTGCCAATATAACAGTTTTTACATTCTGTTTTTGCAACATTCAAAGACAGTTCTGGCTTGAGCCTTCCAATATTGCAATGTGTGGTTACCTGAATATTAAAGTATACATATAAAATCAAGGTGGGCAACATTCTCTGGGCTGTTTAAAATTCTGTTATTTGGAGACAAAATTTTGATAATTCTTTTCTAACAAATACTGCAACCTTTTCCATAATTCTAGTAAGAAAATTTAGGGGGAGGGGGCAAAATGGAGCAAACTCCTTGAATAATAGTCTTCAAATTCATGTAATGATTACATAATGGTTTTAATGCGATGTATCTAGTCACTATACAGGACGAAACTGTACCATTCTGTGAGTCAGCTGAAAAGAAACTGAAAGGTAATTGATCAGTGAATGAAAGGTAACTGAAAGGTGACTCAAAGGTAACTGAAAGGTGAATAAAAGGTAACTGAAAGGTGACTAAAATGTAACTGAAATGTGACAAAGGGATCTGACCGGTGACTAAAAGGTATCTGGAAGGGAACTAAAAGGTGACTGAAAGGTGTATGAAAGGTAAAATAAAGGTAACTGAGAGGTAACATAAAGAGAACTTTAAATGGCATACATTCAGTCACCTTTCCAGACTTCAAAACTACATTTTTTGACCCAATGGCAGTTAGTTTCATCTTGTGTTATATGCATAGTGTGAAGCTCTTTATAGCAATAGCTAAATAGTCTTTATTAAACCTGTCTTCAAGATATATTACATAATGTAATAAAAAAAACAATTTTTGTCAAAAAATATGGTGTTCTAATTCTGCAATCAGACTTTTGATTTTTTAATATGCTAATCTTTTACCTTACATTCAGGTAAAGATGACACATTATATTATTTATAGCTTAATTAATGGTAGATTTTTAAGATACATCTTTTATGAGCTTCTTATATGCATGATTGTAGCATTCTACCTAAAAATCAATATTCATAGTATATATAGGTGCAGGTCGGTCATGCTTTAGAATTTATTAATATTGTAAAAAATTGTATTAATTAGCAATTGCCAAATGATTTAATGTTCAGGAATGTATAATTATTCATGGTAAAAAATCTGCAGAAATCTTGTAGCATGCTAACCATGCCCCTGAGTCAAAGTATTAATGCTGTTAAACTCTCCATCTACATATCTGTTGAATGAAAAACTTATCAAACTGTTTGATGACAGAATCTGATTGACAGAGGAAGATAAGAGAGGAACTAAAATCAGTCAGGGGTTTGCATTGATTTCAAGAATGACCATATTGTCATTGAATTCTCATGTTTCCACTTGCTTGAAAAAAATCACATCTCTGAAAGCTTTTACAAATTTTCAATACCCATCCTTTAAATTATCTCACAATGATTTCTCATGTTTCACCATTTCTTCTTTAAGGACAAGATCTAGTAAATGATTTCAGAGTGTCTCTTTGGTGCAATAGAACAATTATGACATCATAATTAACTGATTTCTTAAATTCATTTCCCCCCTGTATTTTCAGGCTTTAAAGGCATTTATAATGTAGAAAATGGAACAGTTTCTTGTCATTCTATATGTATTAAATCATGAGAAAAGTAATCCCGATTCCTATATTCAATTTGACATTTATCACTCCGAGAACTGTTCAGAGTCATTTATATGATCATGGCTACACAACCTTGATAAGTGACCTTGAACTTTACCACTGGTCTAATCATGTGGCCTTCCACTACCTATCCAAAGAAATGGGGTTCTCTATATGCTATTGTGCAAAAAAATGACTATTTATAGTAAGTTCAACAGGCGGTATTTTTTTGCATGCGTTACCAAAAATCAAAATCCATTGAGTACTTGCACATCTCTGATATGTGTGCAATTGATCTGCAAAACCTCCTTTCTTGAAATCTGTAGGAGAAGTTATCTGTACAATATACCCTTATGGCTACCCCCACTCACTCTGCCCACCTGCTGGCCCACCGTTTTCACCATTTCAATCACAGGGTTTTTCCACTGGAAAACCTGATTTAAATCTTACGAAAAATTCAATGACGATAAAGGTGAGGCAGAAATGAATCTGTTTGTATAAAGATGAAAAGACATGCAGACCAAAATTGGTTTGCTATCTGAAGTTTAACAATTATCCAGTCTACAATACTAATATATAGCAGCATCTATATATATTGAAAATTTATAACAAAAAAAAACAAATAAGGCTTGGAACCTTCAAATGCAATAATTAATCTGCAACAGTAAAATGCACCTTTAATTAAACTTCATTGACAGATCAACATATTTGAAAGCAAAATGGCAAAATGTTAATCTCTCAGGTACAAATCCTGGCTGGAGAAATTTTTAGGGACTCGTAGATGATAGTTCCTTAAAGTCAATGCATCACATGTTGAATGCTGCATTTACCCTTGCAATGCAACAATGGCCAATCAAAATCTCTTAATCACCCCAGTGTTAAATGAACTTCATCTCATAATTCTTTATTATAAGTATACTGTTAAATTGCTTTACTTGATTTTCTTATAAACTCTTGGACCTCAGAATTGCCAGAACAAACGACACTTTTCAAATTCTGAAATTGTATTAATGCAAATGAAAAACCTGGCCTGGCCATAAGATGATAATGACCTTACAGGGAGCTATGAACCAACAGCTTTCTTCAAAGAATACCAGCAACTTCCACTCTTTTTTCAAAGACATGTTCTCTGACAACATCGGTGTGCACTTTCATCTTACAGGTTAATGTATGTAGGCCATTAAAACGGTACGTCTCCTAATAGTGCAGCACACAATCTCATAGCTTTAAACAGGTGATTAAATAAGCCAAAAATTTGCACAAAACGCCTCATCTTTTTTCCTACATACTATTTGCATCAATCTTTCTATACAGGAGATTTAATTTTGAGATGCATATTCTAAAACACATTGAAAACAAAAAAAAATAAGTCGTAATTTTGATCAAATCATCTCTGGTGACCAATCCCTTTGCTATGCATGACCCCAAAAAACATTATGTATACATCCCACAGTATTCTATCACATTATCATTTGTTTTTATAACAATAATATGTTTTTAGAGGCAACATCTTATATTCACAAGGATCATGTCTATAAATATTCTGAATCAGGTATAGTTTAATTACTCTGTTGATGAAATTTTCCAATTACAACCCTTGATATTTGATATACTTGCAGTGCTATATTTGTTACAGACACATTTACACAAACTATATGCTAACCTCTGCTTCCCTTAAAATTAACCTGCACATAACCGCAGTTGTCTCGATAACTTGGTCAATCATTATGCACTACCAAAATATGAAAAAAAATTACACAATAGCAACTAAGTATGTCTTATTAAAAGTTAATGATAAGATGTAATCCTGTTATTCATTCATCTCCTGAGAATCATAGCATTCCACGTTAGACAAAACCACCAATATCTAGATAAATAATGTGATTGTCTGCCACATATAGGAACTAAAGGTCCATGGACCACACAACTCATCAAAAGTTGGAATTATCTTTAAAATCAAGAGATTTTTTTTTTACTCATGATTTGAAATACATAGATCAAAACAAAATATACAAGTAGTTTTTTATCAAAATATCTTTTATCCAACTTATGATTTTGTGAGTAGTCCACCTCATAGAGGAACAATATGCCCATTGGCCATATAGCTCATCTGAGTAGAATCTGACCCAACTTGTTCCTAAGTAACTTATGATCCGATATCAATAGCAATACAAAACTTTAAAATGCACAACTTTTTTCTTGAAACTTCAAACTGAAATGTGTCCAATCTGTCCACTTTCTTAATACAAGCTAGCAGACATTGCTTTATCTGAGCCAGAGCTTTCATATTATGGTCACATTCAGCTTGTATTGCTAGAACGAAAAACAATTGTTGTAGCTGTTTTTATATGTGTGCACAGAATACGAGTATTATTGCAGTTAGTGATGTTTTCCTCCAGTACAGTGTAATCGAAGGATCCAATTGGAATGGGGCAGGAGATACCTATAATATCGGATGTATATAAGAGTAGACCTTGTCTTTGGAAGTCCTACATCAAGATAAAGCACTCTATACCATCTAATGCCTGTGATGGTAAATACTTAATGGGTCACTGACCAAAGAAAGAAAGCATGTCACATGAATAGAGAGAGAGAGGGGTTCTGAATTACATTTTAGGGGCATAAAACGCTGTATACAACTAATGTATCTAGTGGTGGAGATCCTCTAATATGTAACAGTAGTGTCCCACATTCCATACAGCATAGTGCATAGTACGCCACTGTAGGTTTGTAAAAACATTTCAATCACTGTCACTGTACATGTCTTGCATATTGTACGAGTCTTTACCTGGGTTCAACAACCTGAGCAAAAACAGTATTATTGTCCTAGCTGTAGCATATTATTTGTTGCTATGATAGTTAAACGAAAATACACGTAACTGACCCGAAAATACATGTATTTATCATCGATTAAAAACTGCATTGAATCAGTGCAGCACTGATTATAAACATGCCCTGTACTGGTATATATGGTAACTGAAACTTAACACATGTTCAAGATATTCAATATGGTCAACTAACATAATTTCAATTTCAAGAATACTTAAATTTTTCTCATTAGACTTTGCACCTGTGCATTTTTGAAGCCTCTAAGAGAGAATAAGATAACAAAAATGTCAAAAGGGATTCTGGTTCAATTAAGAGACAAAAAATCCAAGAAACAAAATGAAACATTTCCGAATCACTTGTAATGCTCTAAAAATACACATGGATATAAACACAAATGCATAGAATATGTCACAAAAACATGATAAACATAAAACTCTATCCATTGTTGATATTTGGACAGATATTTCATAAAGAAGCCAATCAAAAGAGCAAGATAATAATTTCAAAAAATATTCATCCATGGCAAATTTTATTTAAAAGCTAAGAATTTTATATATTTAGAAAGCTAAAAAATAACAACCTAAAAAGGTAGGTGGACATTCTTCATTTTTTTGTTCCTGCATAAATTTTCATGACATAAAGAATTCAGACTACGAAAAATGCGAATATCCATCAGTCTTCTGCGGACTTTTACAGCAGTAATTAACACACACAATCCATGACAGTTTGGCACTTCCTTAACTGAATGCATAATTAATATGTCTACGCTACTACTTACATGTCTTATAACTCGGCTACCAGATCCGTTAAATGTGGAAAAATAAACATTCAAGCGAGTTGTCACAGATCAAATATGACTCGGGCAAACACAAAAATTAGTTTAAACATCCTTAGAAATCCCGTTTTTCCATACATATTGAATCCATCAATGGAAAAGAGGCCATCCAAGTGCCTGTGTAATTTTTTTTTCTATTTTCAAACTTCAAAGTTTAAATTAATAATCTATTTTTCTATCGATTGAGACACCATCCTGTTTGGCTCTCTGAGAATGTAAACGGAAAATTCACACCACATCAACACAATGTACTGGGGTTTTATGTTCTGTAGATGGCACCCTATAGTTAACAGAGAGGTTCTATACCATGCTCCCAATTTGACAAAAGTGCATACACTGTGTACTCTTAGCATAAACATTATACTTAAACCGAAAATAGATTATATACTCTTCAAAAGAACGAGGTGCTTTTCTGCACCAGTTAATACTCCTATACATTAAGACATGCAATCGACAATGTGAACATATCTTCTTGAAACAATTATGAACAGACATTTGGACAAGGAGAGAACCCAAAATACATATGGTGTGGAGATTCTTACACAGGATTAGGCCTATATTTATATCTACCATTCCAATCAGTGAAGTCAACACAATTTAAAGGGATTAGTCAAAATCTTTCTTACTAGCAATTATAATGCATGGCCATGCAAGTCAACTTGCACATTTAACATTCATTCATAAAGTTTCTAAGAGGATTACCAGTACTTTTATAGCAGCCAAAATACTGTACAAATTCTAACTTCACACATAATACCGGCAGTTGATTTGCTGATCTGTTGCTGCCATTTATGAATTGATCATAATAATTATACATTACTGTATATGTTAATATTATTACAGAATGTTGTTATCTAAATAAGGATTTATCTACTGGATGTTATCGTAGATACCTTATTTTATGCGAGTACTTAATTCCGCGATTCGACATGCAGTTTTTGCATCAAATCGCAGGAATAAAAATACGCGAACAGCGATTTTTTTAAAAATCAGTTTACATCTGCCCGATAAATAAAAGCAAGATTTCAAAAAACGCCAGATTAGCTTCTCGCGATTTTAGGCGGATATTTATTCCTCGCTTTTAATTAGGAATTAACAATATATAGTTATATAAGACTTGCCTCTATCAGGTGTGGGTCATGTAATCATATACTAAAACATAAAGCTGTATGGGTAAAATCCCATAACTAAATTCTTTCAACATGTAAACATCTCTATTTTTTCCAGCTAAAGTCCTTCCTCAGTGAAAAAAAAAACCCTGATATCACCTAACAGCTACTTCCTCTTACAAATATATATGTACTCAAGACCTGGAAAAGTCCATACAACCAGCACTGCTTGCAAGTATTGCTGTATAGTAATTACATCAATGAAATTAATATTTCATTAACAAACCGATCTTGCACTCAGGGTCTCGTCTGATCTCGAAGTTCTTTTCCTTTCCGGTGATGCATTGTGCTTTAATTGATGATGCCACCCAATTCTCTCAAGGTTTATATAATACAAATGTACTCAGTTCAATACACTCAAGTACAAATCAGAGAGACCGCTGTAGGACAATATAAAGACTGAACTTGGCATGTCTGATGTTAATGAAAGGAAACTTAAAATGTCTACCAACTGGAGGCTATGATATTAAGAACACCTAAGCAAGATATATAGACCATAAGGGATCGTCAATGAGTATTTGACTCAGTTAACTGTTTGGTCTATACTTTTCTTACTCAGTTTCTTGCCACAAATTAAGCTAATAAAATTTAATTTGTAAGGCCTATTTAATTCTCAAATTGACATAGTTTTGTGAGTAAAATTTCATCTAATGAAAAGATTGAACTGGTCCATTATCATGTAATTATTAATTATATAACTGTCTTAAATATCATACATGCCTTACAATCTAGCACAGATTTTGATTATAAATTAAATATTACTAAAAATAAAAATATGTTGCAGGTAAAGATGCATTTTTTTGCCTGAAACATGTGAAAAAGGCATATATAGTGAAATTGACACATGACAATATTTTTCTAAATGAGGATTCAAATGTCACTTATAAAACTTAACATGCCCCCAGCTACCCAACTAAGCTATTTCAGTGAAAGAGGAATTCCTTATAATAATCAAGGATGTATCTGAACTTCCTTTCCTATAGTCAGATATGGTTGTTAGAATAACCAGTCAAACATTCCTTCACCATGATTGTACAATAATATATTTCTCTTTGATTACTTCAGGGTAGCTACCTTTCTAAAAGAAAAAAAAACCCAGCATATTAAGCCAAGGAACAGATAGCAGAGTGAATTTCAAGTGGAAAACAACTAAGTGATCTGAACAATTCCAAATGCCTTTAGCAGGCTATTAGACCATCTATAACCTTTCTGTAAAGCCAAAGCTATATATAAACCATTAATTTTCCCCCCGTCTGTGCAACCACGAGATCATTAGCCCCATTGATTGGACCTACTGTTCTTAGTACACTGTTTGGATGGAGCTTTACAGTCAATATAATGGTCTGGTTTTTAAAAAGACATAGTGGAAAAAAAAGAATGTGTACTGCCTGACCTCCATTACGTGTCTTATTGATTTCAGACAACACAAAGACTGTGACCTATGGCAAACTGAAGAACAATGGATTTTATGCCTTCCTGTTGGGTACTTTGTAAAGTTCCAGCAGCTGTCTTCTGACTGAACTAGTTTGCAGACAGTAAAAGAAATATATAGGTATTTTAGGTACACCATTTTTCGTTCATTTGCGTTCCAAGTGTCAGCTCATATATTTACACTTTCATACAATTAATCTCAAATGGAGCAATCTGGAACATGACCTAAATGACTGTAAGAAAGGTAATTAAATTGGCAAAGAAATCATGTTGGGCTTCTTAATACATCAATTGTGCAAACCTATTGAATTTCCAAACACAATGAGAAAAACCCATAAATTCCATTGATAACTAAATCAAAATTATAAATAATGTATGAGTTCCTCAATCTGGAAAGAAAACACATGTTTGATTTCAAAAACAAGAAGACAAGTGGCCTAGAAAAATGTGAAGACATTTGAATCTTAGGGAAGAACACATGTTCAATTCAGGAAAACATTATGACCAAAACGTACCAAGTACTTTAAGGTCCCAATGAACAGTTTCAAGATATAGGTAAAGGATGTGTAACATGGAAGTCATGAATCCCCTGTTCACGGTGATTTTCTCTGACAGCAAAACAAGGGCCCAAGCTCGACTGTTACACAGCTCAGCGAATTTGATTAGGTGGTCGTATCTTGCTGACGTCATTACAATTTCCTGTATAAAGTTTACATTCATGCTGTGATCATCAAACTAATACATTCACAATTTGTTCAATCATTTTTGCCCTAAAAAAAAATTTTGCCTTTGAAAGAGATATTTGAGGCTTCGTTAATCAAAAGAGATGATAGACCCGTCGTTGAGTTGCAGATATTTTTGGGGTGAAATGTTATGCAATGGATTGCGAAACGTTTGTGATCTATGGTTGGAACATATTAATACTTAGCTATTGGCAACCTTACACAGTTTGTAATGATTGCCCAAAAGATTCCATAACAGGTTCTTGGCGTTTTTGTTGTTGATTTTATGCTGCACATTAGTAGACTGTTTGATTAGTAATGATATCATATTCTCATTTTTTTTGTATTTTTCCCAGGTAAGTCCAATGTTTGGTGTACTTTTGCCCTTGGGGTTTTATTTTTTATTTCTTGAATGTTGATCTTCTTTTTTTAAATTCTTGTATTTCTTCTCTTTGGTTAATTTTTTTTTTTTTAGAGTGCATTTTTTTGGGGGAACATTGTAAAAGACCCTATCTGTTGAAATTTATGCACAGGTGCAATAACAAATAGGAGAAAAATACATTAAATATTAACTCAGCTCTCAAATGTAAAAGTTAATATAAACACAAATCTTACATTGCCAAGTGATGACCCTACAACTGAACATCTTCTACCAGTGCATTGTACTTATCATTTTCAGTCTGACACTTTCATCTGATCAGAGTATAAGAACTTAACTACCAAGTACAAATTAACAAATTATGATCCCCTATCTAGCTCATCAGGTTTCAAAAAAAAAATTGCAGGACTGCAAACTTAGTACCACTGAGATGAATTTCATAATAACTAAATCATTGTTCAACTCATTTTCGCAAATAAAACAAGCATTCTGAGAGTATTGCATAAGCAATACACGTCCCCTACCGGTTTGTAGAAATTTGTGGAAACAATGCACTGTTATGCAGAATATCATATCTTACCGTCTCAACAGACCAACCCGAAAACGAACCCGATTGTAATAATACATAAAACCCTGTTGATTAAATTTAAAACACAATGCTTGACACAATTTTACAGAACTTATTTGTTTGTTAGAAACAATATAAGGAATGGTCCAAGAAATGCACGATATTATTACTGACAACATACTTTCCTCGTTTATTTGATGCACACCAAGCCCGATAACGAACCCGAACATTAATAAATTGGAATATAAAAAAAATTAATTTTCTCGAAAATATGTCAACCAGACGCCTCAAAAGTGTAAACTTGATCTGTAGTTTGA
This sequence comes from Magallana angulata, assembly GCF_025612915.1. NCBI lineage: Eukaryota > Metazoa > Mollusca > Bivalvia > Ostreida > Ostreidae > Magallana > Magallana angulata. Next base: position 17,510,719 of record NC_069114.1, on the reverse strand, counting down.
CATTTTGAAGCTGCAAGTTCAGCAAAGGACTATATGCGGTTTTATGCATTTTTTGCCCCCAAAATCAAAGTTTTAGAAAGAGCTTTAAAAATAAAATGAAAGATAGTTAAAATCATGGAAATAAAGGTGTTAAAGGTTATTACCACAGTGACGTCATAATGTAGAAATGACGTCATGAAGATTGCATTATTTTGATAAATTGATGTTCTGTAGCAAAATATGGGCGTTTTCCGATGGTTTTTCGACTGGGAAACATCGAGCGCAGGCTTGCTCAAGTACCATTTTTTAGTATAATGTGTATAACTATCTGAAGAAAAACAAATGTTAAAATCGCACTTGAGCAGACATGCGCTCTATACTTCCGAATGCAAAATATAGAGCAAAAAAGAGAATATTTTCATTTGTTTACAAATTTGCGGGAATTTGGTCAAATAGGTGACGTCATAGATAACCAACAAATGAGCAAAGATGACTAAAATCAATATTGAAGTTATCAGCATCCTCTATACGTTGATTTTTGAAGATTTATTTTTATACGATACTATTTAAAAATTGGTTGAAATCGGGGGCAGATATTTGACCATACCGCACATAGTCCTTTCATATTATTCCTGAAACGCATAAAGAAAAAAAGTGTGGAAAACTGAAGTGGGACAGACGGATGGACGGACGGACAGACAGACAGATGGACTGACGGATGCAGAGGAAAGCTATAGTCCCCTCCGGTGAAAACCGGTAGGGGACTAATAAATGAAAACCAGTGCATATGAGAAGAACTAATGTTGCAAAGGGTTTAGCATCCTGTGTGTTAATTAGCACAGTTCAGCCAAATTTATACAGGATCCTACATATTGTCAAACTTGCTTGAGAACTGGAGTAATATACACGCAACCTCAAATTGTTTAGTTATATAGGTTTTGGGAGCTGTATATTAGAACTAAATAGGACAATCAGAAAGGAAGGTTTTCTCAACGCAAGAGCACTGTGCGCTAGCTGCAGAAAAATAACAAAAGGTCTTACAAATTTTAGATTTACTTAAGGCCATGAATATAACATTAAAGCTAAATATTTCCAGCAGAGTGTTTAAAAGACACTAAACAGAAAGTATTGATTTGTTGGATCAAAGGTATAAAACCTTATGCAACATAACCTTAAGTTATAGCCTCCCTCTACAAAAGCTAAATTGGGAATTTTATTTTTTTTAAATTGAATGCATAGCTGCAATATTTCAAACATTTTGTTCTTACATACAGATACCATAGAATGACACTATACCTGTACAAGGTCTGATACATAGATTCTTTACAGAAAGTAATAGAATCTATAGATATGTAGGACAAAATGTGGGTACACAGACAATTAAGGATCTGATAGAAATATTCCATATTACAAATATACCTTTGATACCTGACTTCCAACACTGGCAGTCGATCAATATACAAGTTAAATGTTTTGCAAAATTCACATTGCGTATGTATCTTTTTTTTCCCTTTTTTTAACAAACTGACCTTAATTGATATTCTTAATATAATCAATCAACTCGTAAATTAAGATAAAATCTTTGCCGTTTTGTTTCTTTTTTTAACAAACTGACCTAGATATTCTTATTATAAATCACCTCGTAAATTAAATATAAACATGTGTTGACATTAGATTGGGACATAAATTCACTCTGAACATTTTTTATTTATTTTTAAGAAAAAAAAGATTTTCTCTGATTTTAATGCTGTAAATCCACATGTTGATTTTAAAATTACAAATGGATTATAAATCAGACTTCAGAAAAATTTTCAATAAAATTAGGAAAAATAATCAAATGCAGATCAATGAATTTCTGGAATTACAATTTTGTGATGCATTATTTATGGGTTTCTCTCAATTTCATGAGAGGATTCAATCGCATCATGGATCTTTGAGGTTACAATACTGACCATATTGTCCAGGTCAGTTGCTCTTAAATCATTTAAAAATATGTCATGCAACCTATAAACTTCCAAAGAAAATGGGGCTAATAAATCAACCATCAAAGACTCAATGTATTTAACACTTTTCTTTCAAATCACTGAATCTTTTCATGTTTGCTTGACTCGGTGTTTTAGTATATTTTAAATTAGCTTAAGCAAGCACACCTGCCTTTCCATCACATCACCTGAGAGATAAACAGACCCAACAGTCCATCTCATCAAAATATGTGTAAACTTAATTACTTGCTGTCTTCAAACCAAATTACTCCAAAAGTGTTTTGGCACTACTATGACCCCTTAGTGGTCCAGGATATATAAATCAGGCCAAGAAAAAATACACAAATCACAAGTTCTGCACTTGCAAATAGGATGAAGATGAGGAAATTCTCCCAAGGACAAATAACAACACATCAGAAAATCTTATTCAGTACTTAAATTGAACTCAATTAAACATGTACTTGAGAACCTTATATAGTTCTTAGTTCAAAGCTGCAACATCAGATAGAAATATTCCTGACAGAATTTCCTGTCATCCAAATTGATTGACATCATCCTCTCCTCAATCTATTTAGAATCTATCAAATGTTCTTTACTTTAATTATCCTAACATTACTCAAGCTCTTAATTCTATCCCCTGATCTTGCTGGTATTTATAAAATCCAATCATAATTCCCAATGAACTTCGGTACATTGAGTCAATCAAATACCATGCAAAAACATGATACTAAACTTAAATCATCACAAGTCAAGTTAACCGAGACTACAGGGTCAAATTTCTGTCCATGTTTATTAAAACATCATAAGGCTAAATTCTGAATTTATAATGCCTGCAATGCTGATACATGCAATTTACACTCGGTGTTCTTCAAGATGGGTATCCATAAAATGTATCAACTAGATCTATTAGGTCACCACATTCCTCTAAATATAACATTATAAAGTTCACTAAATTTTTCTCGGTTAGCTATTAAGTCTTTTAAATAAAAAAGAAAAATCAGCAACAAAATTTAAAGGCAATTGAAATTCAAAATCAGTGTCATAGATAAATCAGCAAGAAGGATTTGATTTAATGAATACCCTGTACATTTTCAAAACTCTAGGAACAAAACAAAACCTCAGATGCACATGTATGTAACAGAACATGGAAGGCATGTTATTGTCCTATGAACCACCGGTTGCAACAGCTGCATTCAAGTTATCCAGATGCACCAGTTTTTCTCCAGCGATTTGCCAACTGTTACATGTATTGAAACTTTCAATATTTTTTTCATTGATAAAATCATGTCAGCTCAATATTTTATACACCTTTATTTGTGGAGTTGATTATCAATTAATCTCTACAACCTCAAGTTTTAATTAATATCTGCAGAGAGAAAAAAATTGCTTCAAATAAATTCAAATTGAATCAGGCCACCAAACATAATTTCAAGAACAAGCAAACTATCTAATATATACATGTCAAGACAATTAGGCCTTCATTTATTAAAATAAGCTACTAGCTTACAGTGTTCTGCAATATGTCCAATGCGAGCCTCACCCATCTTCTCTTTGGAGAGTGGGGAAGGGGTTTTATGTTCCTCAGATGGATGGATAATGAGACTCCTTTAGCTGACCACTGCAACATGTGCTTAGCTTAATTCTCTTACAAGAGTGTCGAGACAAATATTGTTTTAAAAGATTACCGGTACAAAGAAATTAGGTTTATTTAGGCATTTTGATACTCGCGCATTAACTCGCACTGTGCATCGCAAAAACAGGGTTATTAGTATCTAAAACGATTCCCTTTCCAGCTATATGCAATTTCATTCATTGAATATCTTGTTCCTGTGTTTATGCTGTATGAAACTTAATTATTGGCACTTTAGAGTCACACTTAATCCCATCATACATTCCTCCGAATATAACTGTCAAAATATATACAATCTCGCTGTATATATTAATTTCTTAATCCACCTCAATCTTTTCGCTAGTTTAAATGGACTAGCCTTACAACCATAACCTATGCATGACAATTAACAAAATCATAATCCTTAATGGAACTTTCAAGATCATTACAGACATCAGCAATTTTTCAAAAACACATTGTAGCATTTAATAATTGTGAATAGACAACTTCTTTTTCATGAAAGGTTAATTAAAATTCACATAAGGTATATCATGTAAAATCAAATTGCCCATTTTCTTAGAAACTAACTGTATTTACCTGTTCTCCCGACTTGAATAAATCCTAAACGCATGCACAAAATTAGACAAGTTAATCAATACACACCGTACTGAACTCTAGTGACTTTTGACTTCATGGAAGCCAGCAACATGCATGGCCCCTGATTTTAACAAAGCTTCTCTCTCTTAAATGAACGTGGCTCGAGCTTTCTTTGGTAAATATTATGACGGCCATGGCACTATATATTGATCAATACCTTGTTTTGATCGACAGAGAATTCACCCAATTGTTCACCATATGTACATAACCTTGTAGCACTGACAAGAACTCCTGCATAATATGTAATGGTCTAATCAGGAATCATTGATCAAACTCTCTTTCCTTCACACACTAGTGATCGGAAGTGTTCATAAACTGTATACAGCTATAGTGTATTTGTGACACCTGCCATGCAGTACTAATATAATCCAGGATTAGTTAAAAGTCAGTCCACTAACAGTGATCTCTGGTATGGTAACATCCTGCTTCTAATTTTATCCTTTAGTACCGTGTCACTACCCTTGTGTACTACCAATTTAACACAGTCGCTCATCCTAACAACCTCTTCACTTTCTATAAATAAACATTATAACACTTCTACTTACCACTAATCTTCAAGCCCAGAAAACACAGCTTTCATTAAAAAAAAATCTCCGTTCAAGAGGTAAATTCTTGCGAATTTCCTCTCATTTACATTCCTTCGGCTCTCTGTGTGTGTATATACACAAGCCAAAAAAAAAATGCAAAGTACATCAAGTGCGCACTCGGTTCACCTTGTGAAAAGCTATCTGGGTCATGTCGAACTAAAAAAAATACGAATCACATTCAAGTACAGGGGATTTATGTTTACCTACACACACACATGCACACATTCGACAGCAGGCCTTGGAAACACTGTAAAGTCTTTAACTATTGTGTTAAAACCTGTGCATAATAAAACCTGCTACATGGCCAAAAAAAACAATTTAGATCCTAGTGATTTAATTCTCATCATATCTACAGATTATCTGACACTAATGCACTTACCTAGTTTGAGAGAGGAGCCATGCTCTAGTAAGGGGATATTAAATGGATAGTGCTGTGAATACTGGCTAACAGATCCTGAAAAACACAGAGGGAGAGAGAAAACTGTACTCTACTGGTAATCAATGATTTCTCCCATATCACACAATGACTCGAACATCAAGACAAGCACTAAAAGTGCAGGGCTATAAATAGACATAAATATGCTTTATCCATGCTCTGCCGCTGTCCTCTTGCGACCCCAGTGACCTAGTTTAGATCATACTGCTGACCACTGGCTATACAGAAAGTTAAAGGGACCAAGAAATACTGGTCTACATTTCCCTCAATATCAATCGTCATTTGTTGGTCAGGAACAAATAAATAATTCATTGTAAATGCAAGACATGATGTAATTTATAAATTATCTTTAATGCATAACTTAATATGCATCTTAATTAGGTACACTAAATTGATTCAAATGTTGTAAAAAGATTAAATTAAAAACTTATTTTTATAAAAAAGACTGAAAATAATTGGATACTTAAAATTACACAAGGACTTCCATATATGTAGTTCATATCTTTAATTATTACAATTTTTACAACCTACTAGTATTATATCTTGCATATTACTAGTATATTGTGCTGATCAAGGAAATTTTTCTGAGAGTGGGAGTACCGTGGGGATCGAGTCCTATTTTGGTAATTTTACTGTATAAAATTAATAATAAATTGAAGTTTGAACCCCCCTTCTATCTAGATCTTTGCATGTATACACCTTAATTTACTCCTAGCTATGAGAACAATAACAAATTATTTCCCAAAGACTGTAATTGATGGCCAGGCCCCGGAATCATGAAGCAACCTTAGACATACCAGGTAAGTCAAAACTTATACACCGTCTTCATGTCTCTTGATTGAACATACTGACAAAATTAAAATTCTATTTAAAAGTGTCTTGATATAACATTGTTAATTACAAATTTCAATTGTCATTTTATGATAAACAATTTTTTTACAATGTATTAAAATTTTGATTAAAGACTGAAATTAACAGCTTCATGATCCTGAGGCCTGATCAAGGCGATTCGGAAGCGGAATGGACAACAGTTTTCCAGGGTTTCTCTTCTTACAAGGTGGATGAAATAAAACTAGAGGTACTGTAAGCAAGCTCACAAATGATACCCTCGCTAAGAAAATGTAATAACTCAAGTACCAAAGTTCTCTATTGGAAAGTAATGGATGCATCATTTTTTCTTATAATGACCTTGATCTTGCAAAATTGATCAAAGCACACAATGATAGGATATATTGGGGGGGGGGGGGGTGGGGGGGTGTGGGGGGGTATTCCTTTAACTTCAATTTCACTGTTTATTTCCTTAGTTTCAATTCAATTTCTTACATTGGTCTCATTAAAGGGGGGGGGGGGGGCAACTCCATGTTAATTCAATTTTTTGTATGCAAATTAAAAAAAAAATCTTTGCTGTGCAAAAAAGTAGGGGGGGGGGCAGCCATGCTACATGCCTGCAAATTCATGACACACCCTCAGGTCATAAGCAATCTTTAATGAGGCCGAGTACAGAACGAGTACGCACGCTTTCGCGCAGCGTTTCATTTGTATTGTGACGTCATCTTTTTGCTTTGTTGACGCCATGGCGTGATAGTTTCAACTGCAGATATTCGGCGAAATTTGTTGAAAATAGCTCGTTTGATGCGTAAAATTGATTTTATATTGTAGAATAAACATAAGTATCACAAAGTATAAGCTATATTTGGGCTCGTGTGGAAAACGTGAAGAAGGTTCAGCAAGCCTAGCCCTCTCACGTTTTCTTAACCCGCCTAAATATAGCTTAATTCATATATTTCAAGACAGTAACCATGTATTTTATATTAATGACCCTTAATATGTGATGTTATATAATTTTTTATTACTTAAATATGTCTGAATGTTTTAATACTACTATAAAGATCATCATTTCCGTCTTTGTCAAATAAAAAATAGCCATTATCTGACAAATGGGGCATACAAAAACAACTTTGATAAGACCCCTGGAACAAACCAGGAGGTAAAAGTTTTTTTTTATTTGACCATTTGATGCCTTTTAGCAATAACTTTAATATGTAGAACAGAAAAAGAAATCCCTAGGGTAGAAGTTTTAAAAAATGTGCAAAATTGATACATTTCAAGCAAAATCCCATAGGGTCCTATGTTAAAAATTAACAAACTTTGAGATGACCCCTTAAACAAACGGTGTGGTAAATGTCTTATTTTTTTTTATCTTAAAATAATAATTATATCAGTAGAAATTAATGTAAAAAATTTCATTCAAAAATCTAGGGCAGAAAAAATTAGACCCGGCCTCGTTAAGTTAAGTAGGAATGTCCAATGTTTTCCATAAGAAATGTATAGAACTGACAAAATTATAAATTTTTTTTAACAATGAACATGTTTCTCCTTATGAAAGATATAGATCATGTGCAGACACGAATTTGCCACTATTCCTCCCAGTGGCCTTGAACTTACCCAAATAACCTTGGGTCAAAATGATGACACGTCACCCTCAGATCTTAAGCAATCTTTATGTGAAGTAAGAATATCCAATGTTTCTCAATAAGAAAGGTAAAGACTAGACATTGATTAAGAACTTTTTCTTTCCAATGACCTTGAACGACTGAATGACCTTGGGTCAAAATCATGGAACCCCAGAAGGTCTTGAGCAATCTTTGTGTAAAGTAGGAACTTTCAATGATTCTCCATAAGAAACATTAATAATTGGACACAATTTCTGCACTTTACCTTCAAGTGACTTTGAACTTGCCCAAATGACCTAGGGTCAAAATCATCACACATCCTCAGGTCATAAGCAATCTTTGTGTGAAGTAAGAACTTCAAATCCTTCTCCATAAAAAAGATATGGACAAGATCTGATTGCACAGACAGACGGATGGGCAGATGGAAGGATGGACATTCCTTAATATACCCCTCAAACTTTGTTTTTGGGGGGTATAATGATCTGCAAGGATATTAACTTTTCCCCCTCATATTCATAAAGCATATATATGAGCCGGTCCTACGATATCGCGGTAGTTAAATCATTCTGTCGAAAAATCTATCAATACGGAAATATTTTCAGAAACTAATGTTATTGTGACTCTCCTTTATTATATACCTCATGATGTTCAGTGAGCCTCTGTTTACTATGTCTAAAAAAAATATCCGACTTCAAATGTCAATTTCAGCGCGTGCTGCTATACGAAAACAGGAATACCGCGATAACATAGAACCCGCGATATGATAGGAAACAAGTATATATATGTTTATGAGGAAGACAGTATAGTAATAACCAGCAACAGGTCTGAAACTCCTGGTCTAAAAAAAATTCGGATGGACAACTATATCCCCCAAAATTGCATCATAATCAAACCGGAAGCAACAGACCTGCAACTAAGTAATAACATGCTCCAAAACCTAAAATAATGGCAATATTAAAATAATTACAGCTAGTTTCTACCTATGTAAATGCAGGGGTATTTGTTCATTATCTTACCTGGGTACCTGGTGCACAAGTATTCAGATTGTTGGCATCTCATTGTCAATGAAACCAAGGCAACTGTCATTATTTCTACTGTATATTACACGTACTATTAAAGAGTGCAAATGTACTTCCATCAATTCTATATATATGCAACCTTATATAACACTATAACCATCCTACTTCCTTCAATTCAATCTGTGTTTGAACAATGCATGTACTACAAATAAAATCACTGGAAAATGGAGCTTTCAATTAATTCAAATAGTGTAAATTACGCTTCGATTTGGCAAGTGTGTTTTTTGGCAGAAATTGATTTATAAACAATTTGGCATGGATTTAAATTGATGTATTTCTGGGTGCTCGTGCAGTATTCTTTTACATAACTGTACGGCATTTAGCGATGTACTTGTCTTAGACTAATGATTTAATCAGCAAATTCTAAAAATTAACACTTAATAGAATACACAGCCAAATGTAATGAGTAAACAGTAGTTACAGCTGTTTCATATATGTTACATATAGGTTTATGTAAAATACTTATTCCTAAAATGACAAAATATGAATACAGGTACACTTACTTATTAATAATCCTTAATCTGCAATTACATGTACATGAAAGGTAGAATGTTAAAAAGCACCAAATTTTTAAACAGAATTTAATAACTTTTTAATTATGATGTAAAAAATAATCTACTCGTTAAACTTCATAAAACCTTTTCATTACATCATTCAATACAAGAGAGAGACCTATATCTAAATACCCGGTACACAATTTGATATCTATATCTAAATACCCGGTACACAATTTGATATCTATATCTAAATACCCGGTACACAATTTGATATCTATATCTAAATACCCGGTACACAATTTGATATCTATATCTAAATACCCGGTACACAATTTGATATCTATATCTAAATACCCGGTACACAATTTGATATCTTACCAAATCATTTCAAGAACCTCTCACTTTCATCTCGAGGCATACAGTGACAAAGACATGAACGGTCTCGTGTTTACATTCACAGCAATATATTTTTATATAACACGCTCATATGTTATCTCTCTTATGCGATTCTTTTTTTCTCCGACATATTAGCCTTTATCAAATGTGAATTAAGAAGGATGGATAGTCATGGCTATTTTTAGACTGTATTGATCTCCTTTAGAAGAAGAGCTCGAGCTCTGTATAAAGATACATGTATAGATTCAAAAGCTAAAATATGTGAATTGGTTTAAACCATTAGTGGTTACCATAATTTTTCGACTAATTCTTTGAAGTCGACCTATTTATACTTTTTTTTGGGGGGGGGGCTAAAAATAAGCTCCTTTGCCCTATAAACAGGATCGACCTAATTTTCGAAAAATACGGTAAATAAAAATATAACGTATATCCTAGTAGATTTTTGTTGATGACCAAGCCTTCTTAAGCAAGGTAAATAACCGGTATAAGCATGCATCATTAGATACTAACACAATTGAATTAGAGCTATCTATAAATGATGACCATGCAAACCTTTCATCTCATCGAATGACCTTTTTTAAGGTCAATGTCAAGTCACATTACATGGCTCATAGTGTTATGGTAATTTTCTTCCAAGAAAATATGCAATGTAATTTGACTTGGAAGTTCAAAGATCAATAACTTTGATGAAAGCAATTTCCATCATGTATGGTTTGTACATGCAATTGAAAATCTTCAAAAAGATCAATCCAACTTTGACACGGGCCAGATAAAGGACATCGTAGAAAACAAATGAAACCCTATACCAAGAACTTAAAAATAGACGGAAAAGAAAAGTTTCAAGGATATTTTCAAGGAAACAGATAGATTAATATCAACACAAGATTACTAAAACAATTACTAGACATTGCTGAAAGAAGCTACCGGTATTCTGAGATGTATGGCAAATCAAAGTTATTTATAATATCTAATAAACTCAAGGTTAATGCTGCTCACCTGAGCCACAATGCTGTACTTTTATCAAAGATTAAAATTCATACACATTTACTTACTTCAGTATCATTATCACAAATTCTAATATCTTAAGGGAATAATCACAAAATTAAATAAGATCTCTTAAATTTAAGGTCAAGGTCATTCAAAAAAATAAAGAAAAGGTCAACTGTGTTAATTCAGCCCCTATTCAGCTCTGTCATCCAAGAAGAACAAACCACAGAGAATTCATTATGCTGTCACTCATAACTTTGAGTTCAGGCCCCGCCATCACCAAAATGTTCAAATCTCTCAACTCAGTCCTCAACTCGAATCAAATTAAAAGAAAAGTGCATGTATTTGAGGTCAAAAGTCAGAATTATAAGGCTGAGTATTGACTTGAGGAAGGTTGGTGATGGTGGGGTCAGAAAACATTGAGTTTAGGCCTTATCATATCACTGAAAATGTAAAGGCCATTTTGTCCTAATATCAATTAATGGCTTTATGCAGCTAATTGCAAAAGCACTAAGTCATGTGGGTTTTGTTTTTTTTGCAGATAGAAAATAGTTCAGATGGGCGTTCAAAAGGCCGGGAGGTACAAAAGATGGAAATGGTTTATCATATTTTATTCATTCTTTTTACCCAGAACTAAGTTATCTGTGTTAATAATCTTGACCTACCGAAAGGTACAAACTGATTAAAAATTTCAATGAGGCAATATAGTTTAAGATGTATAGATGCAATGAAATATTTCTGATGCTTTTCTCTGCATGATCTAAACAATCTTTATTCTACACTCTGCACGTGTTCAAATGAAGAAGAAAGGTATTTCTGATTTCATTACTCACTTTAATGCACTCTCTCTCTCTCTCTCTCTCTCTCTCTCTCTCTCTTCATAAACACCCATATAAGTGTTTGAATCTTGAATACAGATCAATTTACACGGACATATATTATTTACTCTCCAACTTCCAGGTTTTTATACAAATTCAAAACAGAATAAGGTATTCAAAAGCTTCAAAAGAGTCTTTATCATACCCATGCAACTAAAATAGATTTACCTTTGAATCAGCAAAACTATCAAAGAATGCACAGTGTTTCTTGTACATGCAAAGCATCCAAGTATCTGCACTTTAATGATCATAACGAGATCCTTATAATATACAGTGTATCTAGATTATATGCACTATAATAATGAGATTCAGAGGGAACTATAACAACAGTATCTTTCCAAGCAACCATTGGCATTCAACTTTTGTCTGGAAGATTCTCAAAACAGCATTAGTCCATTAAAAACTGAGTGAGTAGAAGATTAAGACATACTGAATAAGAAAAAGATTAAAAGGGTGATGCCAATTAACAATTTAATGGACCTTCTCTATAATTAACATAAACACTAACTTTGGTTGTAGTTTTTGCCTGATAAATAATTTTTAAGAATTTAATATAAGTGCAAATTGACATATATCCTATAAAAAGATCACTCCCTGTTCGAGACATACGAATGGCTAACCTTGTAATAATTAACAAGTGGTATTTTAAACACCACAGGTTATACCTATGTAAACACAATATTTATACGTTTTAAGTATTTTCTCTCCAATTTGTACACAAACTTGATTTGTGTTTATACAGCTACTGAAAAAAATCAAACCAATGAATCACGTTCTAAATACATTCAAGAAATCAACAACATCTTGTTCATTACAATCTCAATAACTGTAAAAAAGATCATTTAAGTATATATGTAACATCTCTCATAGATTTACTGGTACATGTAGTTAAGCTTAATTGTTGAAATAATTCAAAGTTTTCAGATGTATGCATGTACATGCCTGAGTATATATTAATTAGCTATAAAACTAAACTTGTAGGTTGCTATCATCAGATTGATAAAAGAAATTCTTAATGTACAACTGTGATCATAATAAGGTGAAATGATGAACTTTCCAGCGCTCTCAACCCTGAGGAAGGTGTTCCAAGATCTACTATTCAATTTCTTTAGCATTTAGCATTTAAAAAAAAAAGGCAGCATTACAGCTCAGTGTATATCAATGGGAAATAAATATCTGGGCCAAGTATACGAGGCTGCAAATTATTAATTTTCAGACGTAAAATTTCAGAAGTGTACAAATTTATATTCACATAATTAAATCACAGCATTTAATGTAGATTTAACCATTATAAACTTTCCCACATTTTTATGAAGTAATATCATCATTTTTTTTTCATATACATCCTTTCAGAATATTTTACAAATATTGAGAAATCATCAAGCCGAGTCCTTAATATTCCTATTAATTGTGACAAATTACACCAATTGCAAACAGGATCTTGGATTTTTTTAAAGTTCTCAACTGAAAGAGATTTTCCTCATGAACACATTGGAAATATTAGTTTGTGACATGACTATAAGAATTTACAATTAAAATAAAATTAATTTTGGTTATAGATGAAATGCAATAAGAATAATGATTTCTTTTCAAAACAATATCTTCCATTTGGTTCTCGAAAAATTCTATCACTTACACCTAACCCCCCCCCCCCCTCCCCCCAATACACAATATTCAAACAAATATTTAAACTAATGTAGATTTCAAATTCTTATTTACACTAGCTAGGACTGTGAACTTAATTCTGTGATTCCACTTTCTTGCATCAAATTCCCAACATACAAAATCATGAATGCTCAATTTTAACCAATATAATTCACATTTGTCAAAAAAAAAACCCTGGTAATTAAAAGAAAGTTTTGAATCGGCAAGGTGTGCATCTCACAATTTAACATGCTCGATACTAGACCCAATGATCAAAACAATGTCTCCTATGGTCTCAATTTAAATCGCAAACATCAAATAAGATCAAGGATGCAATATGCCTCATTATAGGCATGAACAACTGCACATTTCGAATATATTGGAAGGAAAGCAAAAATCTATGTTTGCTTACCTGAGGTAAAAAACCTGGGGTGGATCCGAAACTGCAGACAAAACATTTCTCTGTTACTTAATAACTGATCAGATCAATCAGATGTGACTGTCTTTATATCTTAAAAGTATGTCTGAATTAATTTCTGACGAGAGAAACGACAGTGCAGAAAGGTCCACCAACGAAAACGAAAAAGAAGTTCAATATTTACATGGCTAAGAGTAAGCAAACAATCGATTGAGAAATCTTGCACCGACGATGGTCAAACTCAAAATGTAGCCTTTTAAAAGTGTGATCTAGATTTGCAAGGGCTCAGAGGTTAACATATCATTAATCAATAAAATCAACAATCCCCCATTTTTAGCTCAACAACCTTATTTAAACATTTACATACCCAAAGTATTGACTAACAAGTAATTTGACTAGGAATTATATCACTTTCAATTCCATTGTATTCCGCTACATGTTAACAGGAAAGTCAAATAATAAGTACACAAAAGTTCTCGTCCAAAAGAATTGATTCCATGTTCTATAGTATTCATATGTTACCATTAAAATGGGAAAAAGTACAATCTATACATATATGTATATATGCGACTAAACAAGACCTAAATGAAACCAAGAAAAATGTCCATAAGACATAAATGCAACCTCTATTAATGCTTAATGGTACAATGTCAATTATACCATTGGAATTAAGCTACTTAAGGTACCTCACTACATCAAGACTTATAGTTTTCAAAACACATCATCACAATTAAGATGGCAATTTAAATGTTTTGTTCAAGTTTTAGCATGAAACGATTTGGTTGAATATCATCATAGGTCAGTGGTTAAAATATCGGGTTTGTGAACCACAGATTACAAGTTCAATTCCTACTCAGAGGCGTTTGTTCATAATTATCTACTAAATCAAATTTCTGAAAATCATATCTTTTCATCCAAAATTGTACGTTTCACCAATTTGACTTATATACTTCTATATTCATTATGCTATCTATCGTAATCAAGTAATTTTCTGCTGATTTGAGAAACTAGTTGAAGGTGAAGTGATCGAACCACCTTCATTTAAAAGATGTGCTCTTTGGATCTTCACAAACTGAGTTACAGGATCTTTAAAAGCATTCTTATTTAAGGAGGCCGGCTTTAGTTTGCATTGCGCATGTTTTTGCGCATTCTAATATAATACAGTTGATTTATACTTCTTATGAATTTTTTTCGATATCATTTATAAAATTGAACACAATAAACAAAATACAGATAAAAATATTTAGATTGTTAAAGGAAATTTTTATTTTTAACACGATTTTTACGTTGCGCGGTAGGGGAGCATTGCCATTACGCTTTTATGACGTTATGATAAAATGAAGCTTTGCAGGAGTACGTTATAAGAAATAACATAAAAGAAAAAGTAAAAGTTGTACACTGTTGAAATTTTATATACAGAATGATGCTATCCTCGAGGACATTTTCTTCATTTTTGGAATGAATCCATTATACCAATCATCATTCGTGATGATCCAAATATATAGCAAAATTTGGTGCATTTTAATATTTTGAGATGGCCCTTACTAAAAACCAGACGGTAGAATTTTGTGTTTTTAACATATAAGGTTGGAAAAGCTATTACTAATCATGTATAACAATTTGAGAAAATAAGCTATTGTAGTATTTTTTTAAAACTGCTTTGATGTGCGGAAAATGCAGTTTCCTATATATTCCTATAGTAAATGTACCTCTATTTTGAGATGGTCCCTAAAAAGAACCAGACGGTCAATTTTCATGAACCTTTGCAAATAAACTAGAGTTGGTTTAAAATACATATGGTTAAAAAATAAAGAGTTATGCTATTGTAGTTTTTCCGCAAAAAAACCCAAATCGGCCTCCTTAAGTCTATTGAAAATGTAATGCATGGTTTGATTATGCTTTAATCTGTTTTAGTTATAGAATGTACTTAATAGACACACCTTTAAGGTAATTTCTTAATTCAAATCTTTTAATAATTATCTTTTTTTCAATTTAAAAACTGGTAAAATTATCCAAACATTGGGACATGAAAAACACTTACATAATCATGCCCTGGCCATGTATATATACATGATGCCTGTAAAAAATCCTTTGAAGCTGCAATTTTCATGTGGAAATTACTTTTATGAAAATGTTATTTTAATTCTACTAAAAATACAAAAAATGTCATGGTTTTTAAATTTCTTTTAGCTATATTTTCATGGGAAAAGCCATTAAGGAACATTAATTGGAGCAAAATTGACTCAAAATTTTAGGTAAATCTGATGGTTAATACTAAAATTACAAAAAATGTCATGGTTTTTAAATTTCTTTTAGCTATATTTTCATGGGAAAAGCCATTAAGGAACATTAATTGGAGCAAAATTGACTCAAAATTTTAGGTAAATCTGATGGTTAATTAGTTTACCATCCACTGTCTCCCCAAATAATAACCTATGATAGCATTCACCCTGCTTCTGCAAATTTTGATCTTAACTATATGTACAGCTCATTGATTTAAATCACAGTTTCATAATAACTGTTATGTTAGATTACATTAACTGCAACCTTTATAAACAGCTCCTGTTGGCTATTTAGTGTGCCATTAAAACTTTACTAAGAGACCCATGGGCCCCATCACTCACCCGATTAATTTGAGAACCCGCATTGTTCTTCAATTAAGGTTTATTAGGAGTCAAAATTTGTACAAAAATGTATCATTGCCATATAAGGATATTCTACTGTTATTTCACGAATTGTAGAACTGCAGATCTAGATACGAAGTAAGATTTTTAAAGATTTACTCCTATGTGTTCCAATTATGTCTGGAAATTGTAGAATTGGAATTCTTCCCCATCAATTCCTGTGTTGAATTTATCACTAGCCCAAATGCTACAGGTCCCATAATAGGTTTGCTGGTTAGGATATGAACAAACTTGAAAATACACCATGTCAGAATGCTTGCAAATAGTTATATCACAATTGTAGCATTGTAGTTATTGAGAAGATATTAAAAAATTCAAATAATAAAAATCTTTTGGTTCAGGCAATCATAGCAATGACAAATCAAAACTTTCAAAAAAAATTTTTATGTTAATATTTAAATGTCCAATTTATCCTTATAAGGAGTTTAATGATCTGATAAATTTAAACCTTGTCTCATATGAAAAAAATACTATTTCCCACCACCATCTTCCCCCTCCCTCATCACCCCAATGTGCATTAATGATAATGGTGGCATCGGATGTGCAATGATAATAAAATTAAAAGAAAATTCTTCTGCAAGAATATGATCAGTGCTTGTCTGTCTTTTTTAGTCAGCAGCCATACCAACTTGCAACATAAGGAGTATAAGAATGTAAGTACACAATTGCAAACACATGTACTGATGGTCCTATTAAATGACATTTGATGTCAATTACATAGAAATCAATAAGATAACTGATCTATTTGGGATACGACTTTCACGGCTCTCAGCACAGAGGTGTGGAGTATGATAAGTGTAGCATTGGGTGAAATGGATTAGTAAAAATTCAAGCCCGAGTCAAAGAATCCAATTAATTTTCATTTCTGCTCCTGATTAGATTATTCACCTACTGCTCTAGGTAACACATCTGATGTATTTGCCATGCATTATCTGAATTTTTTGTCAGTAATGACCATATAATTTCAAGAAAAAAACTATTACCTTTCCAAAATGCTTTGCAATGAACATCAATTAAACACATTTCTGAAATGTCCAAATTTGCCCTCGAAATGAACAATTTTAACTTGCATGGAGCCTCTTTTAACTTGCATGGAGCCTCTGGAGTTTCGTATTCTCTCCTCACGGACATATCTTTCACTCGAGTTTCAATATTTGTCAACATAGTCTGCAATATCCTCACTGGATCTAGAATTACTTCTATCTATCCAATTTAAAGATGTACTTTTGCCCCATCAATTTACACATAGTACAACTTTCTGTGAACTCGTCTGATATAAAACTTAATCATCTTATGAATTTATCTGCTTAGGTACAATGAAAATGATATTAATAACCACTGTCTTACCTTTTCTTTTAGTCGGTAAGTCCTCTTTTAAATGTTGGGGGAAAAGTCAAGAAGAATAAACAAGGATTGGACAAATATAAAAGTGCAAATTATGCTAAACAAGCATGAAAGATGTCCTTTGCCCAAGGCTTTGTGCAAAGGAAGTATAACTCTGTTCCACGGTACATGCCAACTTTAGGACATGCTACGATGGAAGCTTAGACATCCATTGATGGAACAATCATAATCAGAGAGAGAGAGAGAAAAAGAGAGAGAGAACTTTAACACAACTAACAAGGAAAGACATTTTTGGAAAAAATATATTCAAGAAGCAGCTAGGGCATTATCGGTGAGGAAGTCGTGAGACAAATATAGGCAAGGATTAATTGGGCTGTTAGCAAACTCTCCCCACCTCATCTCTTACATGCACAAATAGTAAAGCTCAGACAGAAAAACAATTCCTTATTGCTGTAATCAGAATGCAAATTTATGTGAGGCAATTATCATATCTGAGATGCTTCGAAGAAAATTTTCTATGTAATCAGACGATGACAACTTTAATAGGGGAATTCACCTTAATGGAAGTAAATACTTCTCAACAAGAATCCGTCAGTCAAGGGAGTTGACATAATTAATAACTCACACTAGATAACCAACCTTGCCCTATCAAATCCTCATTGGTCTATTTGTTGACACCAAAAATGCCATCTAATTACTCCAAAGTGATCAACCTTACAGCTAATTTCTTGAAAGGTAATAAAGTTATTTAGCATATAACTATGAAAGGAAAAAAAAATTCAATGCAGAATTTTTTTCTCTCTTGAAATTTGCAAATAGCATTTGTTCACGTCATATTAACACATCACTTATCAATTAAGTAAAATTAGCTGAACGAAAGTAATGAATTTACAAGAGGTCAAGTAGTCAGGAAGCAAGTGTAAGCAATTGCACTGTCTGAGACTTTAGAGGTAACACTGGATTTACTGAAATATATTACCCTTTTGTACTCAGATTTTAGGTTATTTAAGTATAACTTGATAGACTTCTGTGGATTAATTTGATGAGGGTGGAAAAGTACACAGTACATATAACACAACATTGCTTCTTATTATATGATACATGATACAGTTTGGAGAAGAGGTTGAAAATGTAAAATGTTTACAGACAGCAGACAAAAAAGTGGTCAGAAAATACTAATTGAGCTTTCAGCTCAGGTGAGTAAAAACTGCAATTTGGTTTGATTAATCTATTTCCAAACACATTCTGTAACAAGAGGCCACCGTCACCTGAGTACCATATAGCCCATACACAAAATTGTGGAGGAGTCTCATAAATGCATAATTTAATAGAGTTTCACGTGATACCCCAGATTTTGGACAACATTAGTAGAATGGACATATATATTTTCTTCAGGGACACTCATCAGAATGCTTAACATACAAAATACTATATGCTACAAAGCTTGTGCTTCTGCATTTGTATATTTGTGCATTTCTATTACCATGGCTATTTACATATGTTAAAACTGTACAATCACCACAATTTCTAGTGCACAATGATAAAGTCAACAATTAACAATTATACGGTTTTTTTTTATCAGAATCTGTTTGTACTTGTATATGTGTATGTTTGCCAGTCTTTTGATACTGATCAACTTTTGAAGCATCAATTGATCAACTAAAACAACAGTATTTTTGGATATGAGCATGGAACAAAGTCAATGGTACGCAGTCTTTCCTTTTTTTGCCTTCTAAAGTAAAAATCAAGATGTACCGTATTTTTCGGGGCATATGTCGATGTGGGGCATAGGCCGAATTGCTCATTTTTAGACTAAATTCAAGAAAAATCCTTAGAATAGCCGAATTGGGGGATAAGCCGATTTTTAATCGATGATTACTATAGTGAAAGTATGACCGCAAATTAAGGAAGTCATCGTATTAAGTATAATACTTTCAGAATATCAATGTAGAAAGTCAATAGAGTAATTAAAGTTATTAAATCTGCTTAACATATATATTTTAAGCAATTTTTAAAAATACATCTGTGTTTTGTGGCTGTTTGGTCTCTTACGTAATGTAATTTTACATAGTGTAAATCTAATTGCAACATCAACCTCCATGGTTCTGTCTGGTAGAACTAAGTATTAAATTATACCAAACCTTTAATATTTTATTAATACCTTATTGCTAAATTTCATTTAATCAAGTTATACTTTGAAAGCTACTTGTAAATACGGGGTATGGCGTCCATTAGCTCAACACGTGGTTTCATATTCAAATAGAGTTATCCCCCTTAATCGCCATGAATGAGAAAACGAAATACCAAACATAAAATTCTTTCCACTAATTAATTTAAAAAATACCGGCCTATGCCCCGAAAAATACAGTACAAATTTTCCAGCAAGCAATTACCGTATTTTTCGAAAATTAGGTCGATACGGTTTATTGGGCAGAGGCCGTTTTTAGCCAAAAAAGAAAATAAAGTATAAATAGGTCGACTTCGAAGAATTGGTCGAAAAATTACTGCTTGTTTTAATGAATAAATGGTTTAAACCAATAACGTTATCATATGGTAGCCTTTAATCTTATTTCACAGTTTTAAACAAAAGGGAAATAAAATGCATTTCTTAAAAACATCGTAAGACAAGTGAAAAGCTGTCAATGTGACAGCAAACCGGGTTTTCTTTTATGTAAACTGTATCCATAATCCATGTCAACCCTTATCCAGTGAAATGGAGTACCCTACATGTATATGCAACATTTTGCCAAAAAATGACTAAGTTCAAAAGCTGGTATTTTTTTCATAAATATCAGAAATCAAAATCCTAGCAATATGCACACCTCTGATATATGTACAATTGATCTGCAAAAGAACAACTTCCTATCTTGAGAACTGTAGGAGGAGTTATCCGTACAATGAGGGTACCCTATATGCAATATTTTGCCAAAAAATGACTAAGTTCAAAAGCTGGTATTTTTTGGATAAATTATCATAAATCAAAATCCTAGCAATATGCACACCTCTGATATAGGTGCAATTGATCTGCAAAAGAACAACTTCCTATCTTGAGAACTGTAGGAGGAGTTATCCGTACAATGAGGGTACCCTATATGCAATATTTTGCCAAAAAATGACTAAGTTCAAAAGCTGGTATTTTTTCGATAAATTATAGGAAATCAAAATCCTAGCAATATGCACACCTCTGATATATGTACAATTGATCTGCAAAAGAACAACTTCCTATCTTGAGAACTGTAGGAGGAGTTATCCGTACAATGAGGGTTCCCTATATGCAATATTTTGCCAAAAAATGACTAAGTTCAAAAGCTGGTATTTTTTCAATAAATTATCAGAAATCAAAATCCTAGCAATATGCACACCTCTGATATAGGTGCAATTGATCTGCAAAAGAACAACTTCCTATCTTGAGAACTGTAGGAAAAGTTATCCGTACAATGAGGGTACCCTATATGCAATATTTTGCCAAAAAATGACTAAGTTCAAAAGCTGGTATTTTTTGGATAAATTATCAGAAATCAAAATCTTAGCAATATGCACACCTCTGATATATGTGCAATTGATCTGCAAAAGAACAACTTCCTATCTTGAGAACTGTAGGAGGAGTTATCCGTACAATGAGGGTACCCTATATGCAATATTTTGCCGAAAAATGACTAAGTTCAATAGCTGGTATTTTTTCGATAAATTATAGGAAATCAAAATCCTAGCAATATGCACACCTCTGATATATGTACAAACAATTGATCTGCAAAAGAACAACTTCCTATCTTGAGAAATGTAGGAGGAGTTATCCGTACAATGAGGGTTCCCTATATGCAATATTTTGCCAAAAAAATGACTAAGTTCAAAAGCTGGTATTTTTTCAATAAATTATCAGAAATCAAAATCCTAGCAATATGCACACCTCTGATATATGTACAATTGATCTGCAAAAGAACAACTTCCTATCTTGAGAACTGTAGGAGGAGTTATCCGTACAATGAGGGTACCCTTTTGGCAGCCGCCTGCCCGCCCATCTGGCCGCCCGCCATTTTCACCATTTTAATAACCGGATTTTTCCGTTGGAAAATCCGGTTAAAAATGTCTGAAATTGCATCAAAAGTTTCAAACCAATTAATTCAGTACGGCCAGGTTAATTTAAGATCATTTTTTATTACTTCTCGGCTATGTGTACAAACTGGTGTAAACCGGGGGATAGTAACCTAGCCTGGAGACATGACTACGGTAGCACATGCCACCCTGTGTCTGTGTGACTTTTTACTGTGTATATACACACGAGTCAACATATCAAAGCCTGAGGGCATGACTCGATTAGCACGTGCCGAGAGTTCAACTGTGTATAAACAAAGTAGGCGCTACCCAGACAAATTTCAGAGACACCTGGCTAAGATTTCATCGAGAGTTTTATTTTGAATATACAGAAAAAACACAAATTGTTTTTTTTAATTTCTACCCGACGATATTTTCCCCCCGTAATTACCCTTTGTACGGTTCTCATTTTACTTTTACCACGCGATATCAATTTCCTGTTTATCGTAAGCACACGATCAAAATGCATGACATCATGTAATAATGATCGAAAGATGATTCAGTCAGCGATCTAAGTAAGAAATGTAAGAAGAAATAAATCTATTCACATTTAACTTGTTTAAATTGTAAATTACTACAGTATATTGATTTTAATACTGATCTTTTAAAAAATCCATACGATTTTTACACAGAAATTCAAGCTGTATTATAGTAAACACTCATGATTTTATTGGAGGGTTGCATAAATTTTTGCAAAATTTCATAACAAATTTTCCAACAAAAAAAACAAAACAAAAATAGGGCGAAACGATGAATAGGGCGAGGTCCACGTGTCAGGAAAAAAAGTATCGACCTTATTTCCGAAAAATACGGTAAACATTGTGTATAAAACAGACAAAAAACCATATGCGTTTGTTGAATTGTAAACACGTTGTAGACTATCATGCTTTGCGACTCATTCACTGGATTGGAGAATCTGTATGACATAAATATTGTCACATGTTAAATAATGCTATCCATATAAGGTAGTGTACCCGACCTGTTGAACCTACGATACTGATGAGTGAGTGGTCATCCCTGCTCAGTGTCGTATCAATACAAGTGCTTATACAGTCCAATCCACACTTGGCAGAAATAGTATAAATTTGCGGAGTCAACCCAAAAGTCAAAAGGGAAAAACCAAACAATTCCTTCTTTATTCTATCAAATTTATGGATGTCCTATGAAAAAACCCCTTTGAATCTTATTTACTTAGTATTCTTTTGATGTATGGGTTGCCCCATCCTGGGGCAATCAAAATTCAAAACGGAAACGGAATTTTATTGTCAAATGATAAATTAACAAACCACTAAACTACAAAGGCCACTGTGAGAAACCTATGGGGTTTTCCCCAAAGATGGCGACCAAGGGACATAACTTTTGTAACGTGTGGATTGGTCTATTGGATGTGATGCGGCAGAGCGCCAGCGAGAAGATATTCCTGCTAGTGTTCTGGAGCAAGTGTGGGGTACCGTTGCTTGTGTTAGGTGACTTAAAACATAGGTAATCACAGATTACAAAGCTCACCGAGATGAGGCATCAACCTTATGAGACATCACCTTTATGAGACCACCTTTATCATATTATATGAAAATCATACTTTATGATCATGGATATTCATGGATTCTGTTTTGACACAAAATCATATATCATCTGTTAAAAAATTGTATGATAATCATATGTTCATATGTTATTAATCAATATAATAATATAAAATTAAATATTGCATCCTATCATACTTACAATATATATCATATAATACAATAAAACACTGTAATAAATAAAGATGATATTGAAATGAAGAAATGACATTGTATTGTATTAAACCTTATTGTATTTGATAACATAAAACAACATCATTTTATATAATACAATATTGTATAATATGATACAATATCATATTACATAATAAATCATAACATTGAAACATATGATATTATATTGTATAATATAGCATGATACTGTATTGTATGATATTGTATAATGTTTGATACATAATATGATATTGTAACATATGATACAATATAATTTGATACAACATTGTATCATATCAAATGAAACAATTTCATGTGATAAAGTAAAATATTATATAATACAATATTATATTATATATATAAAACCATAACCACCTCCAGCATCCGAAACCTATGGCTCAAATTCAGCATGCAAGCCTGTCTGGTGCATCAGTATCATAAGACACACCATCCATGCAAGTTTGATGAAGTACGGACCAGCAGTAATTAAGATATTGCTATCAAAGAGCACCTGCAACAAAAACTTTAACCTGCTTCAAAAACCTTAACCTTCTTCAGCATCTGAAATTTAGGACCCAGATTTAGTATTCAAGTCTTTCAAGTCCATAAGTACAGTGCTGCTATCCTGAAAGTTGACAAGGATAGGATAGGATAGGATGCAGGATGCAGGATACATGATAGAAATATAAAAGTTAAGTTCTATCCTATCCTATCCTATCCTGCATCCTGTAGCCAATCAGATTCGAGTATAAATTTCAGAGTTATTTTGCGAAACGAAAATTGGCTTAACAATGTATTTTTTATGTCAATTTAATACGTTTTACAAGTTAAACCAGTTAAGAATAATTATTATATCAAGAACGCGGTGCATAACATTGATGCGCGCTAAAATGTCGGCGCTACATCTTTGTCAATTCGTACGCAAGTATGGAGTTACTGCGAGAATTCGATGCAACATTTGACAATGTCAGAAATAGATTTATGTATTTACTTCATTTAAAGTCAGCGAACTAATGAAAGCTTGAATTTATAAACGACCAATTCGGCAATTTAAAATATAAACATGTATACAAGAAACAGACATTGTTTCACGTTTCATATAATTTCTTCGATGCCCAATAACAGGGACACATATTTCTGTCCAATATTAACTTGAACATATCGAACAAGATATCTGTGAGCCAATGCTCACTAGTGATACCCCCGCTCTGATGTGAATATGCAAAATAAGCAAAGTCGACATTTAACAGAAAGCTGGCATCCGATTGGTACAGAAATATATCCCACAATATGGCATGCCTAAACAAATAGTGTGTTAAAATTTCAAGCATCTGCGATAAATAGCTGCTGAGAAATCTTTGAGGAAAATTGGTTTGAAAATTTTGGCTAAAATAAACAAAGTACTCATTTAACAGGAAGTTGACGTCCGATTGATACAAAAAAATATCCCACAATATGGCATGCCAAAACAAATAGTGTGTTAAAATTTCAAGCATCTGCGATAAATAGTTGCTGAGAAATCTTTGAGGGAAATTTGTTTGAAAATTTTGGCAAAAAAAAAAAAAGTACTCATTTAACAGGAAGTTGACGTCCAATTGGTACAAAAATGCATCCCATGATATAGCATGCTTATACAAATACTGTGTAAAAATTTCAAGCATCTGCGATAAACAGTTGCTGAGAATTCTTTAACAAAAATATGTTTGAAAATTTTTGCTAAAAATAAACAAAGTCGATATTTAACAGAAAGTTGACGTCTGATTGGTACAAAAATATATCCCACTATATGGCATGCCTATACAAATATTGTGTAAAATTTTCAAGCATCTGCGATAGATAGTTGCTGAGAAATCTTTGACGAAATTTTGTTTGAAAATTTTAGTTAAAGAATAAGCAAAGTCGTCATTTAACAGGAAGTTGACATCTGATTGGTACAAAAATATAACCCACGATATGGCATGCCTTAAAAAACACTGTGTAAAAATTTCAAGCATCTGCGATAAATAGTTGCTGAGATAAATGCAACAGAAATTTTTGTTACGGACGGACAGACAGACGGACAGACAGACAGACACACAAGGGTAAAACAGTATACCCCCTCTCCTTCGGAGCGGGGGTATAATTAATAAATATTAGCTAGCTATAAATGCTTAAGAATTTATACTTTAAAAATAACTCCAAGTGGTTTAACTATAAACAATATAAACTTCCTAAAGGAATTATTTATTTCCAGATCGTGTTTACATTCATCGCCGAACGAATCGCTCGAATAATGATAATTATGCTCAGTTATATGTGATAAGAAAATAATTTGATAAAAATATGTGACTAAACAGTTCCTCAATAAGTGCATCCAAGTTATTTATCTGTTTTTTTATGAATAAATATAATAAAATAAAAATTCGAATCGCTTACCTTGTTGTTTACGTTATTGTGTCCATCCCGCGTATGATTTAATTTTAACGTAGCACAGGTAAGTAAGTTATCTCGCTCAAAGAATATTCGGTTTTTAAGATTTAATTATTCTTTTTAAGTACTACATTAATTGATAAAATAATTTAATTCCTAAATTTTGTTTCATTTAACTTGCATTCCTATATTTTGAAGGTATGGGATAGGATAGGATAGGATATGATAGAGCTTATTTGCAGGATAGGATGCAGGATACAGGATATAGGATAGAATAGGATAGTTTTGTCAACTTTCACGATAGCAGCACTGTAGGTCCAGATGCATCATCCATGCAAGTTTGGTGAAGATAGGACAAGTAATAGCTTAGATACAGGACCTGCAACAAAAACTTTAACCAGGTCCGGACGCCGACGCTGACGGTATAGCATAAGCTCCCCTTGACTTCGTCTCGGTGAGCTAAAAACTGCACTTGAAAATAATAGTGGCAGCAAGAGCTATCCAATTCTATCTCGAGTACAGGCCTGCTGTGGAACAAAGGCAGTGACTATCCATGCCCATTGCAAATCCTTGGGCACTTGCCCAATCTTCATGACTCAGGTGACTAAAAATTGTTCTTTTACCAAACTGCAGAATTTGCGTAAACTTTGTTTTAAGTGGTCACTTTAAGGAAGTTTTGAAAGTGGCTACTGTTAATGCCATTTATTTTTATTTTTTTCTAAAACATATTACAAGTAATCAAATATCCTTGGTTTAATTTATTGCAATTCAAAGAATGATCAAGTGAATTTGAAGGAAAGCTTTTCGTGAAAACAGTCAGTGTCAGTCATTTTTAGTACCTATTTCGATGGGCAGTGAGTGTACAGTAATATTTTCATCAAAATTCCAGTATTTTATAGGCTCCTGTACAGTATTTGAGTCTCCAATTTATCACATGAATGTTTTAAAGAATATTTAATTAAGAGGGCTCGATGGTCATGACCATTTTTTTTACACTATAATTGATCTCCTTTGGAAGAAGAGCTCCGTTTAAAATATAGGAAAATAACATTCAAAAGTCACAAAAGTTTAAAAATATAGGAAAATAACATTCAAAAGTCAAAATCTACGGGGGTTTTTTTTTTGTTAAGTTAATGATAGTTTGTATGTAAAAACATAGGTCATCACAAATTACAAAGCTCACTGAAACTAGGCATCATCTTTTTGAGACCACTTTATCATATTATATGAAAATCATTGTGAATGATCTTAGATATTCATGGATACTGTTTTGACAAAACATCTTATATCATATGTCAGGGCTCGACATTAACGCTTGTCCGATTGTCCGGTACCAGTTAAAAAAATATGCGGACAAGTTCATATTGCTGGCCACTTGTCCGACTGGACAAGTGCATTTTTTGTGTAAAGAAGTCTCCAACATTTAAAAAAGAAAAGAAAGTTTTGTGATAAGTTTATCCGTAGTCTCGTTATAAGTTTATCGATTAGTTATTTTGAATTTCGATCCCGACATCAAATTACAATGCAATTGAGTTACTCTTGATCGGGATTGAAGTTTACTAATTTCAAACAACTTTCAAGGTGTGGATCTTAGTTCTTACAAAGTACCAAACACATATGTTAAGAAAAAGAAAGGAAGAAAAGGTAGCAAAGATAAAGGATTATGGAAAGAAATGTAGCTTATTTTAGGTTTCATTCATCATTGATATTAGACTATGATGACTTTCCATGTTTAGTTTAAAAAACAGCTGAGAAATCAATATAACAGTTACATGTATTTTTAAACCTGATGCTAAATTTAAAATGTCTTGTAATTTGCCATGACAAAGCTACAGCTGACAAATCATGTTTAATGTTGTATAGAACAAATACATGTACATAATTATAGGAAAGACACTTTAAGTTTCCATTTAAAAAGTCAGGTTATTAATTATAGCTAGAGTAATCAATAAATGATTTTATTTAAGTAATAGATTACTGTAGCTTTCAAATTAACAATATTTGATCTTTAATATTGAAAATTTTCGGACAAGTGAAGTTGAAGTTCGGACAAGTAAATGTTTTGGTCACTTGTCCGAATGGACAAGTAGGAAAAAAAGTTAATGTAGAGCCCTGTATGTTAAAAATAATATTATAATCATATGTTCATTTAATACGGTATTGTAAGATACAATGTTAATCAATACAATAATATAAAATATGATATTAAATTCTATGATACTATACAATATATATCATATGTTACAATATAAAAACTGTGTAATATTTAATGATACATTATGATATTGTAACATATCATAAGACATTGTATCAAGATATGACATTTTATCATATGATATGATATATCATTATGTATCATGTAAAACATTATTGTTTTTGATCACATAATACAATATCATAATGTATAATATATGATACAATATAGTATTAGATCATATCATATCACATAATAAATCACAAAATTGAAACATGATATAATATTGTATGATACAATATGATATTGTATTGTATGATACCATATATGATTTTATGATATGATTTGTACCTAAAGATACAATATAATTTGATACAACATTGTATCATATCATACAATAACATGTATCATGTAATACAATATGATCATATTATACATCAAATTGATACAATATTACATATTGGAATATAATATGATACAATTTCATGTGACATAATACTAAATTATATATAACAATATTATATTATACAATATTACATCATGCTACAAATATTATATATCATGCAATATTACATCATGATACAATATTATATATTATACAATATCATATCATATGAAACAATATCATGTGATACAATATCATAATATACAAAAAAATTGATACAATATCATATTGTATTATATAATATTTCACAATATAATACATGATGTAATATGTAAGGAATAAGGAATCATTCTTTGAGTATTATGAGTTGATAATTTTGGTCGGGCGTGGTCAAATCCAATAAAGCCCAAAGGGCTTTATGATAGATTTGACCACACTCCGACCGAAATTATCACCTTATAATATTCAAAGGATGATTCCTTATTACTTAAATTTACAATATTTCCAGCTTGTACACTTTAAAACAACATCATTTTAAAACCACAATTTTTTTATGTAGCACATGCTATGTATTACTATGCAGCGCAGCCAATACCGTTATTCGGTTATGCTATAAGAATGTACACGCCCATTTTTTGTCACTCATGTTTTATGAAGTTATTTGGTTTTAGGGTTCAAAATTGATTCATAATGTTATCACAGACAAAGACTGTTGAAAATGTAAATATTATATAAATAGTGCTTGTTTGGGAGGCTTCGTGAATTCTACGGCGAACCGTATGCGCATAATTTACACGCATGTAACAATTCATTGTGTTACCCGTGGCAAAGTGTGTTGCTAACGCTGAGGGAAATAGAACGGATTATCAACTGCGTCTAAACCAATCAGATTTCAATATCTAACATAAAAGTATAACTAGAGGTACTGTGAGCAAGCTCACAATTGATACCCCCTGCTAAGAAAAAAATCATAACGCGTGTACTTTTGCTATTATAGAAAATATTGAATGAATCTATTTCACTGTCCATTTTCTATAAATAACAACTGCTCTTTTTTTGAAAACTGTTAATGCTAACAGGAGTAAACAAACCAATTTCTATCATTTAATTCCATTTTATTTAAGTTAACTGTTAATGCATGAGGACATTTGCATCCTTCCATTAACAACCATGACCAGAATCACATTTTTTTTTTCCTTAAAAAAAATTAATCGGGGCAAGCCATTTTCAGAGAGACGGGGATGAGAATCTAAAAATAGTTTTCTGTGGCCTTAGACAAGCAGGCTTTGTGTCAAATTTTAGCTTCTAATATTTCCATTAATACAAGACATGACTCAGACAGAATTTAGCTTTTTTGAAACAATGACCTTGAACTTTCTCAATTGACCTTGGGTCAAGGTCAGGACACACCCTTTGGTCATAAGCAATATTTGAGTGAAATTAAAACATTCAATGCTTCTCAATAAGGAAGATATGGACCGGACATGAATTTTGCACTTTTTCTGCCAGTGACCTTGACCTTGCCCAAATGACCTTTGGTCAAGATCATGACACAACCTTAGGTCATAAGCAATCTTTGTGTGAAGTAAAAACTTCCAATTTTTCCCCATAAGAAAGATATGGACCGGACACGAATTTTGCATTTTTTCTGCCAGTGACCTTGACCTTGCCCTAATGAACTTGGGTAAAGGTCATGACAAACCCGTAGGTCATAAGCAATATTTGTGTGAAGTAAGAACTTCCAATGTTTCTCCATAAGGAAGATATGGGCCTGGCACGAATTTTGCATTTTTTCTGCCAGTGACCTTAGCCTTGTCCAAATGACCTTAGGTTAAGGTCATGACACACCCTTAGATCATAAGCAATCTTTGTGTGAAGTAAGAACTTCCAATGTTTCTCCATAAGAAAGATATTGACCGGACACGATTGCACAGACAGACGGAGGGACGGACAGACGGACGGAAAGACGGACTAGGTGATTCCTATATACCCCCCAAACTTGTTTGCGGGGGGTTATAATAATATATCATATAAAACAATAGCATTTCAAATTATACAATAGTACATCATAGGAATCATGTTATATCATTTAACTACAAACACATCAATCAGGCAAGTTTGCACGAGGTAGGGGTTTTTTTTTAGCATCATTGATAATGGAGATCAAGCTCTGCATCAAAAGATACTTCTTCAATTCATTTCTTTTATAGTTAAATCAACTATGCAAGTTTGAAATCGTACTATAATCTATTTAACATGTGACTTGTTCCAAAAAACTTAACCTCATCCAGCATTCAAAACCTATGGCTCAGATTCAGCATTCGAGCCCGTCAGGTGTATTAGTATCATAAGACACACTTTCCATGCAAGTTTGCTGAAGTTAGGACCAATAATAACACAGATATAATCAAAGTACTGATAGTACTGAAAAGCGCTAACCCAGCTTCTGTATGTATATAATAGATATATGTATATAACATTTCGGCTTCTGTATACTCACTATATTTCCTCATCATTCCTTGGCAGCCCCTGGTGCAGTTATGTGCATAAACCCTTGAAACTAGTTCCCTAACCCGTTTAAAAGATGTAAACTGCTGCTTATAGGGGGCGGTTATTCGATGCACCGGAAGTAGAAGTCTAATGACAATAAAGCACTGAGCTATGCTTAGTGCTTTAATCATCAGAGGGCACCTGCTCTATAAACTTTAACCAGCTCTAAAAACCTGAACCTCTATTAGCATCTAAAACCTATGGCTCAGATTCAGTGTTCAAGCCTGTCAAATGATTAAGACACACCATCCATATAAGTTTGGTGCAGTTAGGACTGGTAGTAAATTAGAAATGGCTATCGAAAGGCACCTGCACCAAAAACTTTAACCTGCTCAAGAAACCTTAACCTCCTCCAGCATCTGAAATTCATGGCCCAGATTCAGTAGCCAAGTCTTTCAAGTCCATAGGTGGGTCCAGATGCATCATCCATGCAATTTTGGTGAAGATAGGACAAGTAATAACTTAGATAGAGGACCTGTAAAAAAAACCTTAACCAGGTCCAGACGCCGGAGGTATAGCATATATAGGTTCCCCCCAAACTTCGACTCGCTGAGCTTAAAATCATATCTTTAAATTTCAGTTCACTCTTATGGTATAATTGTTCACCATCAAGACTCCTTCAAATGTAGTTTGTTGTCAAATATTGTACAGTTTGAAATTTTAAAAATGTATATCTATATTTGGAATACAATTTAGTTTTAACCACACCAACATCCCAAATGTCCCATGGCTAGATGATGCCACTACTTAATTGTTATTTAAAACTTTTCAAAACCAAAGCTACTATATTTAATTACCATAGTCAAACCATTGTTAGATGAACACTGAATAGAATTCACTCAACATAGAATACACACAGTTACCAAGAATTGATCTATCAACTGCAGGAAAATAAATGAATGATATAATAGCACTTTCTTTTTGCAGCTATACAGGTAAAAGAGAAATAATATATATCAGAGAGGACCAGAGGCAAAGTTTGTGGGAAACATTTACCTTTGATTCTTTGGTCTTTAATGGAACATAAATTGACTGGCAAGCAAATGTATCATTTAACACCCACTTAAAAATCATAAATAGACATGTAAAACTATGATAGATAATAAATAAGATAAAAAATACAGACAGTAAGAGCCATATTCTTTTAGTACTAGCTGTTGGAAATTTGCAACATCCGTAAATCATCAAATGGTTATATATATTCAAGATGCAACAATCAAGAAATTATGGGACATTCCATATTTGATATATTAGTTAAGTGTTTTACATGATCATTAAATAGGGCAGTAATTCTTCCTTGAGATGGTAAGGCCAAAAACAAAATTGTATTGGTTCTCAGTCACTGCCACATTAGGTTAAATGGTGCACCATTGATTCATTTACTGTAGAATCATTAGATTTCGTGGTGGCTCAATTTTCATGAAATACATGGATACCTCTCATCCACGAATTAACATCCTCCATGAATTAATAAAATAGGTTTATATAATCATATCTAGTTTTGTAGATATAAGAGAATATACAAAATTACGTCTCCAAAAACCTGTAAGATTTATTAAACAATCCACAAAAATTGTCCCCCACGAAATTTAATGATTCCACTTTACAGTACATGTAATTGTCAAAATAAAAAGGGGAATAACTCAATTTTCAATTTCAATAGAATAATTGAGGTGTATTTAACTTATATTTAACCTGTAAATCAGAGATTATGGAAAACTTTGGCCCTCATCCTTTGTTTGCTTTGATCCACAATAATCATCAGTATAGAAACAGTTTAGTTTTCATACTTAATTATTACTCATGCATATTCAACCTCCATACTATTAGGTCACCTATAAACTATTTTTTTGCCTTTTATTAACTTGGTAGGTAGCAAAACTATTTTCTTTTTCAATTTTATCCATATAATTTAATGATAAATAATTAGCACCTTATGTTGTACGTAAGTAAGTTTGTTAGCTTACCAGGATTGAAAAAATGAAGTCATGCATTCACCTAAAAATTATCATGTTAATAATAGGTATCGATTTACTTTCTGGTGAAATTTCAATGATTTGTCTTTTTTTCTTAGGGAGTAATTAAAGAGTAATTAATTAATATCTCAATAATTTCAAACCAACCCTCGTACATGCAGCTTATTTTTAAATACCGGTAAACTTAAATTATCTAGATTACTTTTACATCATGTATACAATCTTTCTAAAATTGGATTAAACTTATATGATTTAATTAAATACAGTAACCATGATGTGAATAAATTTGAAACATCCTCTTACAAGCTCTTCATTCTGAATTCATATATTTCAGATTAATTTCATAAACATTCTTAAGGGCACTGGTAAATCTCAGGTGGGTCTTAATCTCAGGTTTGAAAGCAATGGCAGGTCTTGCAGTCTACCTGCGGTCATGATCACTTAGTGATTCATTTTAATAAATGGTCTTTATGGGTCCAGAGGACCCCTCTTAATCACATCTATGAGTCCCAAGCTGAAAACAATGAGTCCATATTTTATTCCACAAAAGAACATGAATATCAACCATTGAAGCTACTGTACATTTATTCAAACTCAAATTCTAAATGACCAATTAGGCCTAAAAAAAAAAGTTGTGTGTTTAGGGTAACCCGACCTAACCTAGAAAAATGCCCCGATCCTACCAT
Organism: Magallana angulata; assembly: GCF_025612915.1. Taxonomy (NCBI): domain Eukaryota; kingdom Metazoa; phylum Mollusca; class Bivalvia; order Ostreida; family Ostreidae; genus Magallana; species Magallana angulata. The sequence goes on along the minus strand of NC_069114.1, from coordinate 17,477,064 downwards.
TTTTAGATGTCTGTTTTTATCCGATTGTGACATTTATATTATATCTATTAAAAAATCTCCCATTCTTAGGATCCATGCCGAAAAAAATATGATAAAATAAAAAAAAATCCCTACCTACCTAACCTAATTTTTTCATCAGTGTTACCCTAAACACACGACTTTTTTTAATAGGCCTTACTAAGAGACAGGCTGTGTGTCGTCACTGGGACCCTTCAGAGTTTTCTCTGGATCTTTATCACCACTGTCATTTATTTAGACAGTTCCTTTCAGCATGAAACTCTTTGTTGTATTAATCTCAGAATAACTGCTACTTATACTTTTTCATAAACTCTGTTTAAGCTATTCTGGTTCGGGAGGAATTTTGTCTGTTTTATTCAGTCAACATCAATTTCCCCACCATATTGTCATGTATCATTGAATCTCATTGGTTAATCAGTAAGTGTTGACCAATGAGATTTCTAGTGTTTTTTATTTGGAACATTTCGGGTTTCTAGTTAGAAGGTTAAGAAATTGTGTATAATGTATTTCTAAATTTAATGCGTCCTTTGGGATGCACATTAAATGAAATTATGTGTCTTAAGCAAAATTTGCGCGTATTTTATGCAGGATGCACGTCAAAATGAATCACTGATCGCTGCTTTTCTCTAAACACAGGAAGCAAATTATTACAAAGGATATCGAACCATTTGCTTAAATTGATCATATTTAGTTGGAATATCTTATTGTTCTAAATGTCAATGACAATCGTCCGACATTCTTTCTATATACCGGTATTAAACTCAAGTTTCTAAATCACAATTTAAGTCAAGAAATGCAGTGAATTATTTCTACTTTTAAAAAAATAGCTCAGTACGTGGTGTTAAACATTTGGCATTGTTTCACAAAGTAAACTTTAACGAATAATTGTAAAATAAAACCAGACAATTAGTCAGAATAAGGAATGTAGGACAGGCCTAGCTGTTACCATGATGATGGAGTTAGCTTTCCAACGAATGCTCCACTTTCTTGCTTTACCAGTAAATAAAGCTTCAGAAGTTCATAAGTCAGTTTTAAAAAGACTTTTAGATACTTAATTTACTATGTTTAGGAGCTGCTCATCTTTCTGGAATTTATAAGGTCACACAAATTTAAATATAAATTGTATAATTTCAATTATTAAATATAAAATTTTCATAATCAATTTAATATTGTAAAAATCCAAGTTTTACTCTCCTTTTTTACAAGTTTTACTATGTGGTGAAAGATATCAAAAGGATAGTGTTGGTAATTGCTAGCAAACTGAATTCCACAGACCTTGCCAGATCACACTCAGACGGTCAGGTAAATCAATCAAACTGGGGGCTGTTATTTCAAACCTGGTTGACAAGTGGCATCATATTGAAGTTTGAATGTACAGGTTAAAAAAAGAGGGTGGTTGCAAAATGTTCTGCCTTTAAAGCTAATTAGTTTGAGTGCCTACAGTAACCCGAAAACTGCATTTTACTATTTATTTAGCTCCTGCTGAAGTAACACTGATACCTTCATGTGTGGTAATTTTCGTGATGATTTAAATTTTGGCTGTTTTGGGGATTACCTTACCTCACAAAACATTAAATAAGCAGAAATTGTGCAAAAAATGATTTAAGCAAATACAGAAGTAACATATTCTTTTCAAACTTTGTAACACACACCGAAAAAGTAGACAATTATATATAGGCCTACCGTAATATTCAAAGTTTGAAAATCTCAGATTTTTCTATAAATTAAGAACAAATTTACATGTAATTAAAAGCACTTACCGGTACTTTCTATGTAGGAGAACAATGCATTCCAGAAATTCATTTTGCTTGGGACTGCAAAAGAAGATATCGCAAGAAAGTTTTTTCGAGATCACAAATTGGTTTCAGATGTAAATGACCATCATCTACAATTAAAAGACAAAATTAAATAGATTTTTACACTCTAGTATCTACCAGAGTAACTCAATGACAAATAAATAAGCAAATAAATGTTACACCAAATTCATGTGCATTATATAAGGCAACTCAAGCAGTCACAAAATTAAGGTGTGTCAAAAGTTTAATACGATTGGAGCAAGTGTGAAGCATAAATTAACAGAACTATAGCGTCAAAATATAAAATAATAAACATACTGCACGTATTTCCTCCCAATAGGAGACAAGAATCTAGTAGTCTCTCATCACATCGAGTGCTGTCGAAATGATGTCAGATTGGTTACAGCTGCAGCCAACAATGCTATGCTCTACCTCCCTCCAAAAGGCTGACATTTTTTTCGTACTTCAAAATTCCCTAATTGAAATACGTGTATCATCTACACAGAATGAAGACAAAATTAATAAATGAAGCAAATGGTTACTCAGGTGCCCGTTGATCAGTTGATCATATAATATGCGCAGACCCAGGAGATTTTTCCAAAGGGGAATCAGAGGGACATCTATGTTTGACATGTGGTCTGAGGCCTATTTTCGGTAATTTCACCATGTAAATTAAGAAATTTTAAATTTTCCAGGGATGGGGGCTGGACTCCAGAGATTAGGGTAGTCATAACCAATGAATCAACCAGGGGCGTATATACTAACGTTTACGGTTAGTATATCTATACGTCCCTGAATCGAACATGCAAATTTTCCAAGCAATAGGGCCTATTTCTTCTGCAGCGAGTGCGATAAACGGTCTCAGAAATTCATGATAAATACAATATAATCTTTTTGAAAACGACTTACGCACAATAGCAGTATTGTAATTTTGGTAAATACATTCCGTACAGACGGTACAGTCAACAGTGGCTTTCTTTTCTCTTGTATCTCGAGATTTTCATGGTGTTGGTAAAAATGGCGGGAAACGTATAGCCTACATTTTTGGATGACGCAGTACGCGAAAAAGTAAATCTGGAAGCATGTAATTCCGGTACTGGCTGATTTCAACTGTATGGGGTCGCTCTTTAAAAAAAAAAATGTTAAATGAATAGATTTGATAATTTGAAAATTCAGTATTTACATGTAAGGTGGTATGGGACACCTTCATGTTATGTACATGTTTTATTTATCGAAATAAACAAAGAAATCAAGTAAAATTTTACAGATGGGTTTTTCCCCAGTGTTGTCATCTTGCAGCGTAGTGCAGTGGGTGAGCGGATTCATTAATAACCTGTAATTCATGAGTTCGAATCCCGCTGGGGAATTTAAACTTTTTACCTTTCCAACATTTTCTATAAAACGTATTTTTTTTTTGTTAGGCCTAAATATTGTGAAAGAAATATCTAAACCGGTGCACGTATTTCTAATAAATAGTGTACTTTAATCCACATTAATATCGACAGATGTTTCAAACCATCTTTAGGGGAATTGGAGGGTGGCTTTGAATTTATCTCAGGTTTGGATACATAAATTTTATAAGTTAAGGTGGTATAGGACACTTCCATGTTGTGACGTATTAATTTTTTATCGAAATAAACAATAAAATAAAGTGTAATTACATAAGTCGTTTCTTTACAAAATTGGTCACCTAACTCCGTAGCGCAGTGGGTTAGAGAGTTTACTACGAACCTGTAAGTCATGAGTTCGAATCCCGCTGGGGGTTTTACACTTTTTACCTTTTCAAATATTTTTAAAAGCCTTTTTTTGGTTAAATATTGTAAAATTTGAAAATTCTAAACCGGTGAAAGTTTTTCAGTTATATAGGCCTAGTACTTTAATCCACATTAATATCGACAGATGTCCCATACCACATTAATATTCCCCTTTATTTTTTGACTTAGTTTTGCATTAAAGTGAATATATTTACTTATATAGGCTATATACATTTATATACATTTTCTTATAACATCAAGAAACTTTTTCAGATGATTTGTCAACAGAGTAAGAAGATATGAAAAATTATGTTTTGGGGAAAAACTAAAAAAAAATGCAATAATAAAATTTTTGAATGTTATGAAGTGTTATATATATATTTTTTTTATGTGTCTGAAGTACATATCCATCATAAGACAAAACAATTTCTTTCAATTTGTTAATAGTTAACTTTTTTAAAAAATTATTTCACAAAAACATTTAAAAGTTCTTTTAAAATAGTATCACTATCATCATTTTAATATTTGATAAGTATATGTTTTGTGGTCTAGATCTTCTATTGAAAATTGGAATAAACTGTGGGTGTATAGAGCCACCTTAAAGTGTTTATCGGATGCCATTTCCGGAGAGATGTTCAAATTAAGAGAATATTTATAAATAACTGATGATAATGGATATGTGAATTCACGCACGTAGCGAGGGCAAGACTCAACCGAAAAAGCTTGACAAGCCAAAAAAATAAAATAAATTGAGAAACATTTGAGAAACATCTTTTCTGGGCCAAAAAGTGGGGGGGGGGCTGCCCCCCGCCCCACTTGATTTTACGTGCCTGGAATTGTATATAAGTTTTTAAAATACTATGGGATATTGATATTTTTCTTATTCCAGCCTTAGAATTCACGATGGCTTTCCTAAGACATCTTGCAATTGAGTGCACATGAGTTTTGAACGTTGTTATTCTAGTAAGACATACATTTAGTTTTTAGGGTGGCTATGTGGTTAACAAATATACTTATTATTTTTATTGATATGATTTTAAATGGAAAATAAATAATTATATAGTAAAGAAAATTAATCAAAATTAATCGGTTTAATATTTTAGTATTTTCTATATTTGTTTATACAGAGTCCTTGTTCTCAAAGAGATTAATAAAATGGTCTAAAATTGGCTGCAACCACCCACAAAGAACTAAAGAAATTTCCTGTCATCGAATTCCAATGTGTTTTGGACTCTCTTGATTACATGTTCATGTCAGAAATAAGCCAAAGAGGTATTACAATATCACGCCTGAGTGGATGACAGTAATAAAAACAACCGCAATTTTTTCTGTAAATTACTTAAATTATTACACACCATTTTTCAAAAGTCGAAAACAGAGGTTTTGTAATTATTATAAAATGCATTGTATTGTAATATAGTAGATGTATTATAATTATGGTTTAATTACATGTATTATATATATGCGCAAGCACAGTATAAAACCTATCGATTCCGACAATTAAACCCTATGGTACATTAGTTCGTTTGATTTCATCGTGTACTAGTATATAAATAGTGCCTGTTTGGGAGGGTAACAGTTGAAATTGACACCCCGAGAAAACCATTGTCAACCGACGCGAAGCGGAGGTTGACAATGGTTTTCGAGGGGTGTCAATTTCAACTGTTATCCTCCCAAACAGGCACTATTTATTTTGTTATACTGAATGTCTTAATTTTTAAGAAAATTTTACTGCTTTTATATAGGAATAACGCGAATTCTACAGCGAACCGTACGCGCATAATTTTCGCGCATGTAACATTTTTTAATGTTACCCGTTGCTAAGTGCGTTGCTAATGCTGAGGGTAATAGAAAATATTATTAACTGCGTCTTAACCAATCAGATTTCAGTATTTAACATGAAAGTATAACAATATTTAATAAAACATTTCTGTTTTGTTTTAGAAATCAAAATATACGTACAGTATACGTATAATAGTCTACAAGTATTTTTGTATGTCAGTATGTACAGAAGCGTGATACTTGAACAAATGCATTTTCCAGTGTCTTTGACGGTGATAACATTACGAATCATCCATCAATGACGCATGTACATGTATCGTGAGGCGCACACGGGATTTGCCAAATTATACAAATTGAAAATGACGTAAAATTACCAACAACGTAATATTAGACAAAGCAATGAGTGAAAATTATTTGAATATACATGTAAGCACTGTAACAAGGAATCATTCTTTTAATATTATGAGATGATCAAATACAGTCGAGCGTGATCAAATCTATTATAAAGGCCCCTCGGGCTTTATTGGATTTGATCACCTCATAATACTAGAAGAATGATTCCTTATGCTTAAAATATACTCATGTATGATTCAATAAAGCATTTTCTAACAAACAAAAAAATATTCAACAAGTAAGTGCTTCGATCAGACAGCATTCTTTAAGGTGAATGGGTGATCATTCTTTTTTAACTTTAGGCTTTACAGGTAATTAGTATTCACGTTTATACAATAAATATACCTTACAAATGCAAGTGGAACAGGAGAATAGACAATATACTTAAATTATGGCAATAATTCATTTCGGTATTTTAAACTATTACATATTTATATACTTTCCAAGTTTATTCATTATTTTTACATTTTCTGAGCTTAAAAATGCACAAGTTTGAACATCGAAGGTCTCCTTCAAAAATAAGGTTTAATATATTTTTTACGAAAAATATCATACGAAGGACACAGCAATATAACATGAAATTCAACTTCCACACAATTAATAATACAATATATACATTTCTCTGATTCCTGGTGGTTCTATTTAATTGACTAGTTTCAACAGTTCTATCTTCAAATCCGAATATGATTTTTATCTATAAACTTTATTATTTATTTAAGAACAATATTTTGGGTTTTAAATTTGGATATTTTTGCTACATCTTTTTACAGTACTCTTTGTCGCAGGAGATTCATGTGGTCTAAAAATGGCTACGGCCATCAAGTCCTCTTATTAAGGTGGAATAACACATCACAAAATGGCTGACCGCTGATCAAAACGACATTTTATTAAAAGGATTTTATCGACTGCAACATGTAATTTACTCCATAGCCGAGTGGATAGTGTCAGACTTGTGAACTGAACATCCCGAGTTTGAATCCCGCAAGGGCTTTGGTTGTTACTTACTGAAATAATTATTTTAGATATTCATTTTTTATCCCCAAACTGCAAATGTTTTGCTTATTTGACACATGTACCGTAATATCATTATATCTTTCATTATCAAATAATGTCCTTTAAATTTGAGTGACTTTTTTCCATGAAAATAAACACAAATGGATGCAGTTTATCTACATCAATAGCAATAACTTAAAACAAAAAAAATGACTGTATCAAAATAATATACGCATTTATTCAGACATCATCATATAAATTTTCAATGCTTTTCTATATCGTCCAATGTTTACATGTACACAAAACACACATTCATGGTTTATATATCAGACACTCCTATTAGTGAGGTTTCTATAACAGCCTCTCTAGACGTAAGTACACTCATAAAAGCACAAAACAAAAACGAAATTTCGTAAGAAGTTAGACCATGAGTGTCAGCCCCTTGATACGGACATAATTCACTTACTCCGACATAGTTTATATAGGCGCCAACAAAACAAAAGTCTATAGATCTACAACATACGTTTTTTAAACATTTGCCAAGCAACATCCATGGACTAAAATACAAAGTTATCATTTGCAAGTATACATGTACATATGTGTTCTTAAAACAAAGATTACATATTTTTCAGCTTGATATATATATATATATATATATATATATATATATATATATATATATATATATATATATATATATATATATATATATATATATATATATATATATATATATGTAAACCAGTTGCAATTTACGAAGACGTTACCAAAAAATACGTTTTCAAGCTTACATTCATATTCATGATGTACCTCAGCTAATCATACAGTTCAAATGCGCGCTCTCGATGACAAAATCCTTTATCAATTTCGACCATACATATACATATTAGAACTAACCAAGTTCAATATTGTTAAATACTAAAAGGCATTAGAATTCGTGGTCTCATAATTTTTGTGGATTTCGTTGATATTTATCATTTTATACACGAACATAACTCCCCATCAAACGAATTATGAAACATGCAGCATATTAATCATGTATTAATTATCCTAGCAAGTCAACAAAATTAAGTTCTTATGAACCTGTGAAAATATTGACAATCCACATTAACTGCATGGTCCCAATCAAATTTAATGATTTAACGGTATGTGCTTAAACCTAATATCTATTCTTGGTCATATTTTTTAATGGAATCAAGGTATAAAACATGCATGTGTCCTTTTTATGACGTCATTCCCACCAGGTTTACTGCATGTCGTCAGTTATTGCTTCAAATGGCTGTTTGTCCGTTCCCCCTCTCCTGTTTACCGTTTTCTGCAAAAGAAAAAAAGCATCTTTCAATTTTCCCATTGATAAATCAGTCTGATAGTTTTAGACTTTTTTCTTCATGTATTAAAATTAATAACGGGCTTGTCTCAACGATTTCATTTTTAAATTTGGTATTTTGACCATTCAGTGATCTTTAACATTTTAAACGAATCAACAAAGAACCTGGGTGCATAGTTTACCTGAACTCTCCTCTCCGTACAGACATCAAAGACCAGCAGCGCAATGGACACAGCAATCCCGACAGCCAGTAGTATAAACATGCTGCCGACCTTCTCCATCGTCAAGGCATCGCTCTGAAACAAGAACCCGGATGCGTCCTTCTCCATGTTGAAAGACCTCATGTACGCCAAATAGTCGTCATAGAAATCGGTATCACAGTCACCGGTTGGCTTCAGCCATTTATCGATCAGTTCCTGGATTTCTCCATCGGTCTTTAGCTGTATGATGGCAACGTCTAAGTTTCGGCATATAGTAGTGTTTGCAGTGCACCCGAAGGAATAGGTTTTCCGTATAGATGAGTGGTGAACCAGCATAAGATCACACGGTAGCTTCCCTACGGTGAGCCTTGCAGGTATTTCCTCCATGATAAAGGCGTATCCACCACCGCTGTCCCGAACTCTTTTAATGCCATCCTCTGAACTACTCGTCATCTGATCGGGGTTATCTTTCAGATGCTTGCCTATTTTCTTGTCCACTTCGTCCTTTGCTTGTGTGAAGTATCTGTACGTAGCGCCACCGTTCACAGTTCCAAACTTGATGCCGCTTTGTGACGCAAGGCCCTCAAACGAATGTATGGGATTGCTTGGGGTTTGACGTTCCCCTCTCAACATGTAAACAGCGTATGACGTTGCCCACGTGACGTAGAGAATGACCAAAAACAGAGACCAGAATGCAATCAGAACTCTTGAGGCTCGGGAAGTGGTGTTTGCAGGTGCGAGGCTTCCTGTTTCAAAGATAATTTCAGGGAAAAGATTGTCAAATCATTTTAAGTCATTGTCTCAACCCCAGGAGACATGTCATTCTTGCAAATGTAAATGTCTTTCATAAGTTTCAGAATAGTTGCAAAAGACAGAATTAAATGGTAAAAGTGTAAAATTGGAAGCATTTACCTTGTAAACAGAATCTGTAGAAAATAACAGGTACTGCGCGAGCAATGTTTCTCAGCATACTTGGGTCAGCCTCGTCTTCCATAGGGTCAAAACTACAGAAAGTTCAAGACTCTGTTCAGTAAAACAACAATGGCCAAAGAAGAAAATTCAAATTACTCGCAACCAATGGTTTTTTTTTTTAAGAAACGGAATGTGTTTCTTGTAAAAGGTATACATGTTCTATCATTGACTATAGTGAGATGACTTACTAGTACTTACTGTATAACGACACCATAGAGAACGGGAACAATTAAACACGCAACCAACAGTGTGATCCAGACCCCAGGAGCAAAGGGCTCCAAGAAGGTGACGAATCCCTTCAGTGCATGCCACCCCCTCGTATTTGGTCGCTTAAGGACGATGGAAAGTCCTGATTCCATAAATGGATGAGACAGATCTATAGCTTTCGCTCGCTCAGCTGTCACGGTGAGAGAGGCAGCAGCAATGTCTGCAGTCTGCAAAGAAAAGAGGTGGCTTACGTTAATTCGACTGAATCGCTGCATAGTGGTCATTACAAAACCCGCTCTTTGGCACTCAAAGTTTGAATTAATTTGATTCCAAAGCGTAATAAGGTGACTTTTATCTGCAAAAAAGGAATACGTGTAATAGTATTTGATCTCTTTACATTGGTAACTCTAGATATGTTTCTATCGCGCCTTGATACGAATCAGCCTATGTATGCCGGGTGATATTTTGAATTCACTGAAAGTTGATCTTTTTAAAAACTTAGTGAAATTGCAATTGATAGCAGGAGGTGATTGCCCTTTAAATCAACTTTACTGTTGTATTAGGAAGTTGCAAACACGTGAATTTTTTCCTGTAACTTTTGAATTCGGGAATTATTTGTTTATTTGCTATCCGAAAATTTGTATCCGTCAAAATACTGATCATCGAGAGTGATCAAACGGCAATCTCAAAATCAGCTGGCAGTGAGCCTTAAGACAAGGGAACTTCGAACACAAACGTGGATTTACCCCTTTGACAAGTTCCCCGATCAATCCGGTCCAGTTGCCGTCCTGACGCTTTGAGCCATACTTAAAGTCTGCTACGTGTTTCATGTCAAAGGTCACATTGAGCACCGGCTCTATTTTCTTCAGAAGATCCGGTATAAACCCGTCAAATTGGGCAGATCCTCCCTGCTTCTGGATAACAAACGGTTCCTCCTGCAAAACAAGAGATGAAACTTTCAAAGAAAATATGTCTAATTGGTTATTTTTTTTAATGCCAAAATCTTAGACATACGATATATGTAGTCTATTTCAGTAATACCTACAAAGGTATAGTATACATGTATCTTTAGACATTATAAAAAGGCAAGGGTACCCGTTCATATCTATGTATACCTAAACTAAATTTAAAAAAAGAAATTGTTTAATAGTATTGTATTATACATGTATCTTGGACATTATAAAAAGTTGGGGGCACCCGTTCATATCTATGTATACCTAAACTAAATTTTAAAAAAGAAATTATTTAATAATATTGTAATATACATGTATCTTAGACATTATAAAAAGTCTGTTCAAATCTATGTACACCTAAACTAAATTAAAAAAAAACTTGTTTAATAAGTAAATATTTTAAAAGCAATGGAATTAGAAATACGACACGATAGTATTATGATACCAAAGTAATTAAATGAAACATAGCCCACGCGATGGAGTGTTTGCTTACAAGTACGTGCCGTCAGTGGGGAATAAGTGTCCTAAGTCGTTTAAATAACAATAGGTTTTATTGGGTTTTTTTCTGTAGCTTCAGCTCCTTCAAAATAACTTCATCTGGTCACGAATAATCTCGAAAACAGCCCGCATTTCCTCCCATACCAGCTTTGATTTGCAGGAATTCTTCTCTCAGACAGTGCATGTCCCTGCGTGACTTAGATTCATCGAGGCAATATACTACGTAGTAGGATTTTAAATATCCCGTTTCGCTTCCAAATTTAAAAAAGACAAAAAACAATGGCAGCTGAATTGTGTTGCGTAAACATGATGTGTTTCCTATTGTTCTTGTGTAGATTTATATTCAATTAATGACTTAAGCTGATTAATGGTTATCGTGTCTCAGAACTAGGTTTAAGGGGGATGTTAAGACATGCACGATTTGTATATGTGGCCACTTTCCCTGATTGAAGCCATGTGAGAGTACATATTAAGCTTGATACCTCAAAACGGCAGGCGCACATCCACAAAAAAAAATAAACGAGTTTTTTTTCAAAATTCGATCAAAACAAAGCCTCCAACGTATATTAATGCATAATGAATGATAAAGTATCTTTCGATAATGCCATATTATGTACATGTATTCGAAAATGATATTCATACAAAGATCATCTTTCAATGTTAGAGTGTTGCTATTTGGCCGTCACAATGTGATATCAACTCAACGTCCATTTTCATGTTCTTGGTCATTAAAACCTAGTTCTGGTAAAGTTTATCTGTTCCCATAAAATGACGATTTACCAAAAACTGTACCTGGTGAACTGATCGAATTTCTTACTTTTATAAGGTTTTTAACCCATTTCCATACCAGACAACAACAAATTTGCATATGAGTAGTTTCAATTTAAACAAAAAATAAATGTCTCTCGGTTGCTCTTAATGCAATAAATTTCCCCCAGTTCACATAGAACTTACCTCAATCTACCTTGTTTACCGTAAACGTGAAAGGTAGCTATGGTTTATGTAGATTTCACATCAGTATTTTGAATAGTTTCTGTTTGTGTACCTAAGATATATCATATTTGCGTGTTTTAAGCAAAGGCCATTATCCAACCGTACGCGTCGTCGATTACTACGGCCAAAACTCAGCCATAATTTCTGGGCCATCTACACACTAGTGAACATGTTTCAACTTCGAGGACGTTATTTCGCAATAAAGAAGTGCATCTTGAGTTTATCCAGCGCAATTTCAACATGATACATGAACCTGCCATTTTATCGCATGGAAACCTTTCAGTTATAAAATGTACTTAAAAATGAAAACAAGTGAAAATTAAGTCTTCATTTACTCTATATTTGTCTATTGCTAAGTTTATATTCAATTGCAAATTACATGTATAGTGTACTATTTAGATGTATTTTTCCAGGCAGATCCCCCAAACTGCCCAAAAGTGCTATCCTGAATCAATGTACAATATGCGTAGATATTTATGCGTTGTTCGTCGCTATAGGTGCATTGCGTATATAATTTTCAAAATAATATGAATGAAAGAGCTAAGAGATCAATTCCATTTTGACAAGTATATTATGCCAAGTTACATATTAAATCCTGTTCCATTGTAGTAGTTCGAGAAGTCGTATAAAGAACACGTATGGATATATTCACTTACGACATCCATTAAAGGATACGTTTTGTCGTGCTGCCGTGTTCACCAGGTAGATTATGCACCCTTTTTATCTCTTACGTGGCAAATAGTGATTTGAGTGAAAAAATCCGTTACTCTGATGACGAGTGTATGGTTGTACACACCCTGGTGTTTTCTTAACTTTCCTGGTTTTTTTCTGATTCAAATAAATGGGAGAGGGAAGCATTTTTATGTAACAAAGTGCAATTTAGGCTTTCCATGGCCACGTCAAAGGTCCTTGTGCGGATTTAGAATGGGTAAGCATCTCCCTCCCCCGTTGATGTAATGAATTTTGGCCTCCCCCCTTCCAACCGGTCAATCAATTTCTCCTTTGGACCCCTTCCCGCACACCACACCGTCATCGCCCCTGGATCATTCTAGATCCGCGCGGGGAGTCGATGTGTTGCCAGGACTATGTACTTTCATAAAGTCATTTGATCATGGTTTTTAATGGTACTTATATGCAGAGACACTGTCATGCATGCATTTTGTACTATTTATAGAACTAACAAAAAATAAGTACAGGTACACAAAACTTAACTAAAGTTGATTCCAAAAATACGTACCAGGATCGTGGTAACTTTGTAAACAGTCTGTCCCTGCGGGGGTAAAAAAAAGAACATTATGAATAACATATATGCATAAATATTGCATGCAATGTTACCGAAATTCTATTTTGATTATGTATTTGGGTCGAAAATGCATGTATACTAGCTAGCTAAGACTTACTGATGACAATGAAACTTGGAGAAGAAGAAAGAAGACCGAGGGCACAGCGTATATCCCCATACTTCACTCCTTGTGTACACGCACTAGTTATGACGAAGATCTGTATAGTCAGTGCACAAGGCTAAGGTCGTAAACAGAGCTTTAAATGTACGACAGACAGTTTCAACATTAATTCTCCCCCCAAAAAAATCGATAAACGGGGTGCATGCATTGTCATGCAGGTATTACGATAAGGTCAATAGAATTTTTATTTAAAAGCGGCATAGGGTTGTAAATTGCTTAGGGAGTTTTAAGTAGTTTCGGATACGTCTATGGAAAATTTGAAGTAGTTAGTGATATTTTTATACATGAACTATCTCTATAAATTTTTATTTGGTTGGCGATGACAAAGGGGCAATTATTTTCAAACTGTTTTGTGCCATGAACAAATTCGTATATGAATAACAAACAAATACGCTTTCCGTTGTGGTTTATGCGGGTAGAAAGGTAGCAAGCATTGCATATATTTTTTGCAAGGATTGTTACCTTCATAGCCCGTATGAACAAACACAGAAACCATTTTAATATTCAAATCTTTCCTTGGATCATTCTTCAGTTATCATATAAAGATTCTAAATCCTATTCTTGTTGATCTTTGCGTTACATTGAAGGAACAGCCAACTATTCCATTCATGGAAAATTAATTTGAAAGTCTGACGTCAGTGCATGTTGTACGAGCTTTCGTTGAAGATTCGATCGTTCGTGAATTATTAGGGCACTAGATGATAACCCGCACAAGTGCGGGAATTAACACTTTACAAATTATTATGATATAATGCTTAATATGTTGAACCATATTTTTAGACTTTGTCCGATTTTTTCCTTATCTTATTTTTTAAAATTGAAATAAAAAAAACAAAATGCTTTTTATTGTATTTATTTCAAACCGGTGAGTGGGTGTTTAGTGTATCTTTCTCTAAATTTGATTCTTTAGTTCTATTTCAATATAATTTCTATTTCTGTCCCAAATAAGAATTTCAGATAAAAAACAATCTGGAGGGAAGGGGGCATCCTATTAAACTTTCCCGTTATATGCACACATCATTTATCCATATAGACGTAGAATACAATAATCTGTTCATTAATGTTTACAAATTAATGTCTAAGTCTGTCGTGGTTTAAAAATCTATGAAATTAAAACACGCTAGATTATGCAATGATATCAATTAGTCAACACGTTTCTGGGCACCCCGCTCTAGAAAGTTCTTTCCATTAGTACTAAAGTCGCAATAATTGTTTCATTTTCTTTTTTTACTTTTTGTATTAATTGAAGTTCGATCCAAGGTATCTCCCTGCGATGCATGATAAACTTGTCCAACACTTTTCGTTAATTAGTCGATCCGCGTTCTTGGTTACCCCGTTCTGGAAAGTTCTATCCCATTCTCTCACCAGATGCCGTGCTTCGCAAGCGAATGAGCATCAAAACTAAAATCGCCCACGAAAGAAACGAATTGACTCATTTTATTTATTCAACATTTGTCAAATCTTAACTTTTATGTATTCTCTAAATAGGCTCACAATAAATATTTTCATTTTACGTAGGCCTAATCATTTAATATTATTTCATTGCAAGTATGTATTTTGATCGAGACAATCCGTGACTTTGATCCGCCAAAGCGTGACCACCACCTTACTCTCATTTTTGCTATTTTGAGCTTGTTTTTCGAAAATGAATGTAGGTTTTTGATTAATTTCACAATTACAACTTATCAGTTAAAATTCAGTTATACCTTACGGACATCATCACACATGCGTCGAAATACCAAAGGTGTAAGCAAGTACTCTGGTGGAGGCATTTTGTAGTTAATTTGCAAAGTGCCTTAATTTATAAGTAAAGATAAGCAATATCAAAAGTGTAGAATAAAACAATATTTATCAAGTAGTATCATACATACATTTTTGAATACTATGAACACTACTACATAACATTTATTCATTCGACGACAATAAACTGGGTAGATTGTCGATAGCTTTAACAACACAACATTTGGTGTAAATAATGATTTGATAAATTGCTTCAAAATGTTTTTATTAAGTTTATATATAATGATGTAATGTAGATTGGTCTTGTTACTTGAATGGAATGTACAATTGTGCAATTTTTACCCTTATAACACTCCTCCATATTTGGTCAGGTTGTAAACTTATTCGTTTTGACAAGTTTTAACCACATCTTATTAGTAAGACAAGCTTTATTTTTGCAATGGTTGCATAAACTTTAAGGCAGTTGACAATACTGGAAATCATCAAATGGAGGTTATAAAGGAAGACTGCAATTTTACAATCATACTGTCCAACCGCCTTACGACAAACCATGGCACCGCCTTGAAAATTGATATAGATTATAGCGTCATACAATACTTTGACCTTTGCAAGAAAGTTTCATTTTGACAAATCTCTTGCTGCGGGGATGAAGCACCTCGATAAAACAACTAAAAACCAATGAACTAATTTGTTGTGCACAAAAATACAATAAAAGTTTAAGAGAACAGAATTATCATGGCCATTTTAAACCTATATCGATCATCTTATATACAAAGAGCTATGTACATGTATATATACCAGTATATAAGAAAATGTTCAAAATTTAAGGTGGCTCGACACACTAATGCATTATTTGATGGATCAATGAAGAATTCTCTTTGAGAAATGATTATTCAAAAATGACACCTATATCGGCCTCTGATTATTTTATATGAATTTTTTTGTATTTTTTTTATAAAAACCGGAAACATCGTTTTAGCTGCGAACAAGATATATTAGAGCTAAAAATTTGTTATCAATTATTGCACAATACAATTATCTATAAATACATATCAAAAACGGCCAGATAAACTTTGAAATATTTTTGTAAAGAAAATATTTATGAAAATGAAAAAAAAAGATTGTAGATATTTTTTAAATCTATGGATAAAAACTGCAGATAAACTGTTACTCGCATTTAACAATTGCTGTACAATCATATTTCAACAAGAAATTGAAACCAAATAGTGAAATTAGAGTATAAATGGAAAATTTTAAAATCGAACCGATCCCGATTGTAATTAAACTGATCCCGAACGAAATCACATAAAGTTAGAATGAATCAGAATTTTGCAAAAATTTCAGTTTGTTTAGCTGTAAAATGGTTTCGTCATTTACTAACTTTATAATTTATATCAATTACTTAGAAAAAACTGCAGTATATTTGTAAAATTTCAATTTTAAAATAATTCTGATCGGGATCAGTTTTTTTCAATCGGGATCGGTTCAAATTTGATAAATAGCAATTTTTCCAAAATTTCGCATTTTCATTTCAATTTCTTTGTAAAATATCATTGTTTAGTAAATAGTTTATGTGACTACATGTTATTTTTAAAATTTTATCCATAGATTAAAAAGATATTAAAGAATTACAATTTTGATTTTCAGAAATATTTTTTTAATTAAAAAATTAAACACTTGACCAAACGATCTTTGGCATGAATTTATTTATAATTATATTACACATTAATTGACAACAAGTTTTAAGCTCTAATATATTCTGTTTGTCTGCAAAACAGTTTTTCCTATTTCACTGAAAAAATACAAAAAAATTCGTATAAAATAACCGAAAGCCGATATTGACCTCTGTTTTGTGGAATCATGTTTCAAAAAAGATTCTCTATCGATCCATAAAATAAAATTTTGGTGAGTCGAGGAACCTTAAAGCTAAAATAGTTGAAAATTTTCTTGCCTAAATTATAGTTTGTAGCTTAAAAAACATTTTAATAATTTAAAGCATACATGTATCTGACGGCCAATTTGTTTACCATCCAGCTTCCTTAACCAATTATCTATTGTTTCCCTCCAAAAAAATTACTACAATTTTGTCTTTATGTGCCTAAAATTATTTGTATTTGTCTTCGTTGATCTCAAACAAGAAACAATAGCAATTAGCAAGCCACGTATTTAACATTTGATATATCAATATTGCAGTTATAAAAATCATATTCGAAAGCCAAGTATTCGAATCGATTCGTCTCACTTTCATCTTAGAAATGAGAATAAAGTATAATAGTGTCAAACGTGCGAACGATCCTTCGATACTCTCAGTCCTTTGATTCTGTAATACGATAAGTGGGGGAAGTGGTTACCTTGCATTACCGACTCACAAGGATATGGACAAAAGCCTCGGAAATAATCCCATTACATTTCAAACCACTGATGTCGACCTTCAGGCGTCTTGGACATGACATCCAACAAATTTATTTTATGGCTTTTGAATATGAATGTTACACTCTAATTGTGTATTTTCAATGTTCTTGTGTAAACACATTTTTCAAACTTGTGTACGTTTATGTCCTTTTGTAAATAAAAATACCCCATGTGTGTGCACGTGTATCTCTATTAAATTGTAAATATAAATGTCATACGAACTGTGTATTTTGAGATGAATAATGAATACTGAATTGCAAATACCCCTTTCAACATGCTTCACAAAGAATTTTAATACAATGAATTAAATTTTCATGATCAGAATTCATTCCAAAATGAAGAATCATTTTGTACAGTTACTTTTATGGACGAAATTAAAATATACTTAAACTTCAAATGAACATCTGTTTATTATAAAAATCAAAATCTATTACAACTTTGGTATCATTTTTGGTATTTTCATATTTGAGACAAATAGAAATACTCTCTCTCTCTCTCTCTCTCTCTCTCTCTCTCTCTCTCTCTCTCTCTCTCTCTCATAATTTTTATAGAAATATTATTGCACATTTTCTGTAAAAAAAAAAGTACATTTAAAAAAAGATAAAGTAAAAGTTTCAATCTCACTGTAATTTCAGATTTTCAAATGTTATTAATTTTCCGTTTTCCTTTCTCTCGAACATTGAATTGTACAATTGTTTTTCTGGCTGATAGTTAAAATTTTACAAAAACAAAATTGTTTCGATAAGATTAAATTCATGTACGATTTGTTTGGCTGATGCCGCTGTGTTAATGTCCAAATTAGCACATCCATACGGCATCCACACAAACATCCTTTAATAATTCATTTGTTTGCGTCCAAAATTTATCTACCTATAATTAATATTACAACGACCTCCGACGCTACGTGTCTCATTCAGAGAGAGAGAGAGAGAGAGAGAGAGAGAGAGAGAGAGAGAGAGAGAGAGAGAGAGAGAGAGAGAGAGAGAGAGAGAGAGAGAGAGAGAGACAGACAGACAGACAGACAGACGGACGGACAGACGGACGGACGGACAGACAGACAGACAGACAGACAGACAGAATTTAATTTTGCCTGTAAAATTAACGCAATATGAATGAATTCTAATATGTAATAATAAGCTATACATACTTTGAATTTTAGTATGTAATTTCAAGTTATACACAAAATATCTGTAATGAAATTTATAGCATGAAAAAGAACCCTAGGACCTTTTGGAAAATGTTACATGAATTAGACAATATTCAGAATATGCTAGAAACTTCCTCGCCCGATCTTCCTTGTGAAACATTTCACCAATATTTTCAAACACTGAATACAGCAAAAAATAGAAAGTTATTCAAAAATTTATTTCTGGACTATTCTATGACACTTCTAATTAGAGAGGTATTTTTGTAACTTCAAATTTGGGGAAGCTTTTTAATAGAGTAACTAATTCCAGATTACTTGATTTAATTGAGGAATCGTCACTAATCAGTGAAAATCAAATTGATTTTAAGGAAAAGGGCAGAACATCTGATCACCTTTTTACTATTAAAACTCTATCTGAACATAGATCTGAAACAAATATAAACTAAGGTTTAAACAGCTTTTCTTGATCTTTGTAAAGCATTTGACACCATATGGAGAATAGGACTTTTCTACAAACCTCTACAATCTAACATACCTACCAACATGTTTAATATAATATTTTCCATGTATTAAAAATACAAAACTAAGATAAAGTTTGCAAATGGTCTTAGTAAATCTTTTCCATCTGAGTGTGGGATTAAACAAGGAGATATCTTAAGTCCCTGTCTTTTTAACATTTTCATTGATGGCATTGTTGATGAATTGAAGACAGGTAATTGCAATCCTGTTCACATTGGTGATATCTCTGTAAACTCTTTATTATATGCTGATGATATTGTATTCCTATCTGAAAGCAAATGTGAGCTACAGAACTGGTTAAATTCTTGAAACATATTGTTCCAAATGGAAATTACATGTCAATGTTGAAAAATTAAAAGTTCTTATACTTGATTCAAATGGTAAATCATGTACCGATAAACCTACATATAATGAAAATTTACTTAAAATTGTGTTAAAATATTGTTACCTTGGTTTGACTTTAAAATGTAATGGAAGATTTTAACTTAGCTTCAACAGTTCTCATGGAAAAGGCTAGAAAAGCTTACTTTAAGATTGAGAAGACAATTGGACTAGATAATCCCTGTAAACTTTTAAAAAAATTATTTGACCGGGTAACAGTAAATACAAAATTTACGACACATTTGTCATGTCGTAAATTTTGTATTTACTACCACCCGATAAATTCAAAATTAACAACATGGCAATAGTACCACCAGTCCTTTTCTATTGTAGTGAAATATGGTGTTTATTTACTTATATTGATGAAAATTCTATTAAAGAAAAATTTCACATGAAATTCATTAAGGAAATTTTAAGTGTACACAGTAGAACTACTTAATGCTCCTTGCAGGGCAGAACTAGGTAGACTACCTTTATGGACAAGAATACATTAACTTTTTTCAAGAATCAAGTTTTGGAACCATATTGTTACCTCTGAAAATACTCTAGCGTTCAAAATCTATAGAGCAATAGTTCATACAAAATCATGGACGATTTTTTCAATTAATAATAATTTAGGGTTTTCATTTATTATATCGACAAGGGCAGTTCAATAAAATTCTCTCTATCAAGTTTAAAACATTAAGAATAACAGACCAGTGTTTACAGTAAGAACATTAAAACAATTTTATCTCATCAAAGCTGAACAAAATTATCAAGTTGGTTTTGATAATTTTGAAGATGTGCTTATGTTGATGTATTTAAAAGGAATTTAGATAGATCAGGTTTTAGTGGTTTAAAATTAAGTCTTCATAATCTTGGCATAGAAAAAGATACTTATCTATTCCAATGCATGAAAGACTTTGTAATTTATTTTAAAACTGGAGCAATTGAAAATGAATTTCATTTTGTATTCATCGATCAGCTGTTCAAAATATTTTCATTTGAGAACAGTTTTTAAAAAAAATTTATATGCATGTTTTCATACTAAAGATTTTTTTTTTTCAAAAATGTGCGATATCCTAAGTTCTTTTTCAATAATAAATCTTCAACAGTGTTTAAATTAACTCTCTCATTTATCAATAAATGTAGATCATACAGAAACAGTGCACTAGCTAAAAGGGATATTTTCATTTTATTTCAGGGAGGATTTTCGTCAAATTCTATTTTTCTGTTTTTACTATCAATGATGCTTTAGTAATGCATTTTTAATGATCACGTGAAATTTGACAGTCAGTCGTAGAGTTAAAAGCAAGATACAGAGCTCACAATTCTTTGTCATGTAAACAAGGCTCGTGCCCTGTTTTTGTTTACATAGATTCAATATACAAGTAACAATTTTTTTCAAGCTGATTTGTCTATTTTCTTGTATTCATTTTAAGCACAAATAAACAGTTCCTAACGTATAACACATCCAATTTAGGTCTAAACTAAAATGTTCACTTCAATATTCAAATTATGAACAAAAGCGTTGTTTACATTGCATTTGTTTACAATTTACAAGAATTGTAAGCTCAGTAACTCGCTTTTAACTCAACGAATGACTACCAGGCTGAAGCTAAATTATAGATGTGTTTGTGTCTGATGAATTCAATTGAACATTGGTATTTATCTACTCGAATCCTTAAAAATTGATCCCCGAATCTGTTCACTTTTCTCCGAAAATAACATACATCGAAAATCATAAAGAATCCTCGTATTATTACAAAAATGAGAGGATCAGATATCTTACATTGTGATTTTATTCTCAATAAAATATTAGCCTCCATCGCAAACCATATACATGTAATGTACTGATATTTGGAATCAAGCGCGGTATTCAATTTGTCTGCACCGCTTGGTGTGTCATAGGACCGACGACATCCAAAAATAACCATTCAGTTTTTATCAGGTCGGGTACACTACCTTATATGGATAGCATTATTTAACATGTGACAATATTTACGTCAAAAAGGTTCTCCAATCCCGTGAATGAGTCGCAAAGCATGACGGTCTACTACGTGTTTACTTTTCAACACATACACGTGGTTTGTGGCTGTTTTATTCACAATATTTAATTGCTCGCCGGAATGTTTGTTCATCTTGATTTTTACTTTAGAAGGTAAAAAAGGAACGATTACTTACCGTAGACATTGTTCCATGCTCACATTGAAAAATACTGTTGTTTTAATTTATCATTTGTTGCTTCAAAGATCGATCAGTATCAATAGATTGGTATACATACGCATACAAGTACAAGCAAATTTTGATAAGGAAAAACTATACCTAATTGTTTATTGGTGACTTAATTATTGTACACCATTAATAAATGCCGGTAATTGTACATTTTTAACATACATAAATAGCCACGATAGTAGAAATGCACAAATATACAAATACAGAAGTACAAGTTATGTATCGTGTAGTATTTTGTACTCCAAGCATTCTGATGAGTGTCCCTGAAGAAACTTCAAAATTCGACTAATAAATGTTGTCCCAAACCTGGGGTATCACGTGAAAAACGTACTCACTGCTTCTAATAAAATAGGGCGTACATCTCTTTTGAACTTTGACAATGAGGTATTTAGATGGGTTGATATAAGGCCTCATAGGCAATATTTTTCAAATGTGAGCGTAGAAATAAAAGATCAGACATGATTTTCCATGTTTATTTCATTAATTATGAAAAATAATTGAAATTGAGTTTCCAAAGGACAATTCAAAATGGTAATATATTTTCAGTACGCTTTGTATACACTGAAACTTGTAGTAGCCCACAATGCCTTTCAATTCATTCACCTGATTGGTTTGGCAATAAAAGTAAACAGAAACCTAATTTTGTATGCAAATTTATGCCGACGTCACAAAATCTAGTGGTCTCGACCTGTTTATGCATATAGGCCTTTGCCAATTATTGTAATAGTGTCTGTGCCAATAAAATAGTTTGCATTTGTATTTGTATGTAATATCTAAAATTCAATTGAACAATCGTATTTGAAAACAATGATATCAGAATATACATTTAAGTCTTATCTGCCAACTATTTATCGATATGAAACAAATGGTGAAAGTTGTAAAATAATTATGATTATTTCCATACCGTTTATTTCCAGTTTATTTCGGTAAAGCTATTAAATTAGAGTTACCCCCCTTTTCCTGCAACTTTAAATTGCATGCTCACAAAATCAAAAAATTAAGACCATGTTGTAAGTCTTGATATATCAGTAAATCTTCAAAAAATATACTTGTAAATTGGTTTTCTACTGACTATGTCTATCATTTTTTTTTTGCTTGAGTGTCCTTGGGATGCCGAAGAAAGGAATTATCATATATATTATTAATACATGTATATATACAAAAAAACCAACACGAGTCTCTCTGCTTGGAAAAAAAAAAGATATTTTTTTTACTTAACTGATATTGTCTTTCATCATTCCGTACAAAGAATTTAATTTATACTGACTGAATTCCCCGATTACTTTTATATACGAAGCATTTCTTCAAATATGAATCACATAATTCGTCGCTAAATTCGTCTAGACATGTATCCTGTTTACTCACCAACATATCTACGTGTAGATTCGGACATCCTGCAAAACGCAATGAACAGTAATTCAGGGTGAAGTGATTATTGAACACGTCAACGTACAATAAGTATTACATAGCAGGCGAGTAGCATCATTTTTGAAAGGGGGGGGGGGGCAAACTTCTACAATTAAAATATTATTGAAATGCAAAAAAAGGTTGGGGGGGGGGCAAGACCCCCCCCCCCCTCCGATGCTACGTACCTGCATAGGGAGTACAGTAGAACATGCTTTTAGCGATATGCCAGGAACAAACAATTTATACATAGAGTAAAACACGGTTATAGCGCGCATGCTTATAATGAACTGACGCTTACAGCGAAGTGATTTCTATTCTCCGTGACTATATTACATGTTGTAAACTTGACGGTTATAACGAATTACGCTTATAACAAGCAAAATCGCCTGTCCCTAGCACTTCGTTGTAAGCGTGATTTCCTTTTAAATTGTGTTTTAGAACCATTTTAACGGGAGCTTGGACTTTGGGTAGTTGGGTCAAACGGCATTGTGACGTAGACCCATGTATTTTTTTTTTGGCCAGTCAGCCATGGCTCTTTGAAATCATCAAGATTTGTCTGGCTTTTGAGCTAAGACCACGCAATCTGTGTATATTTCAGGTGAAACTAGCGTCATTTTCGACTTGTTTTGACGCTAGAAAAACTCACGAAAGTTACATCCTACCGAAAGTCCAAGGTCTTCTTAAAATGGTACTAGAAATACGGAAAATGAAACTGACTTCGCTGTGTGTATTTTGTTTGCAGGTTTGTTTGTTTTTGTTTTTTGGTGGGGGGGGGGGGGGGGTGTAATAGTACTTTTATAGATGAATTCGATATAAAAGCGTTTGCTGTAATCGTGTACGTTGTATGTATTTGGTTAATTCGGACGAGGATTAACGATTATCCATGTTGATAGGATTAATGAATGATTTGCAATGTGAATTGATTTTTTAACATCGTCCCGTAATTTTGGACCATTCTTACACCCTTATGACTATTCCTCTAAAGAGTTCTTATTTACAAAAAGTCCAAAAAAAAAACCCAACACAACCCGAATTTTATTTCAACAGGTCTGAAACAAAATCGATTTTGACAGATCTACCGGTCCAATATAAAAAAAAATGTTGGACCACCATGTCAAAGCTGACTATTTTTTTGTCTGATTTCGTCTGAACGGAAATACCCGAAGAGCCAATCTAGTTAGAATTAGACTTGTACATCCGCTCCTCTGCCTTTGTATAGCGTATCGTAGAGGAGCGGATGTACAAGCTTAAGTCTAATTTTAAATATTCTTAATGATTTCAATTTTAATTTGATGCCATATGAGCTATACTACATAAATGGTTGAAATTATTCTTGGATTTGAAATTAAGGGTATAACAAAACAGTTTTTGAATTTGATTTTGGGCGACATATGATCGATTTGTTGGACCTGATTAAGACACAAATGTTGCGTTCGGCCTTGGGCAACATTTAATTTGTGTCCTCTGCATGGTCAACCGAATCATATGTTTCCCTCATATACCCAGTCAGTAACTCCATAACTTAAATCATTTAAAATCAAAAGACAGAGTCGATTCATGATATCTTATTGAAATTAAAATTTCTTACATGCATGAACATTTTTACTAGAGCTGAAAAAATCAATCATTCCATTAATCCTTGGATATTTTGAATTGCTCCAACTTTCTACAGGGGTCATCTCAAATTGTATTACACATTTTTTAAAAATTGAACCCAATTAGGAGAAACTAATGATTTGTCTAAATTTTTTATTTTTATCATAGCACATTTTTTTCATCTGCTTTCAAAATTACGGTACATATCTTATATGCATGATATCGTAAAAAGTTACTTGTGATGATCGAACTAAAATAAATCATATGGTTTGTTTCAAGGATGATATATAAATTCAGTTTAATTGTTCAATTAAACATTAACCCAGATTAATACAGAATTAATTGGTGAAGCTATAAAAAATATCTGTTTGTAAAATAGAAACTTCTTGGATTACCGAAACGTTTTTCTCGATGCTCTGTCAATTGATTTTATGTACAACTTCACATGTATATACATGAAATGTAATGCCCAGAAGCACCTCTAATATGTAAGCAGGTCAAATGTTTGATTTGTTTACATTACATTACTAGTACTTGAAAGCAAAACTTTGAGCTGTAAATGATTATAGAATTTTACAAAGTTAAAATCTTAATGCTCAATTTCTTACATATTAATGTTGCTGGTAATGTAAGTTTTGTTGTTAAAAAAACCACAATGCTGAAATTTTTTTTAATCTACTTCAACGATTGCACAGAAAATAAAAAAAAAAGCTCTGGAAAATTCTTCATGTAAGCACAAGTACAAGTAAGAATTTATAACACATTATTGTTAATATGGACGCTTTTAGTCCCCGAAATCCTAACAACTGCAGGGAGGCCTTAGTGACTGAAATTTACTAAGTATTGTAATTTAGTTAGTAAAGAAGATCCAAAAAGACATAACCGGAATACATTGCACATGACTACTAAAAAAAAACTGTAGAGAAATTATCTTAGTTTTATCAGAAAATAAAACTAGAATACACGTGATTGTGTCAGAATGGATACACTTGAACATGCATATTGGAAGCCCTATTCCACAAAAGGTGAGAGGGGGAAAATATACAATTCCGAACTCCAATTATTAATAACTTTATTTATCCAGTGACAAAAGTCTTTGAGGGGCTATTTTTAAATGCACAACTAAAATGTTTTCTATGGTGGCATATCTCTGCCCCTTGTGTGCAAGTTATTTTTCTATCAAATATGTCGACATGCAAGATAAATATGTTGACATGCAAGATAGTTATGTCAACATGCAACATAACTATGTTGACATGCAAGAAATTGCAATCTGATATGAATTATACAAAATCTCAAAAAATCGCCCGTCTGTGACATCCAAGATGCTAGATGTTATCTTTCTATGTCGACATGCAACTTATTTATGTCAACATGCAAGATAAATATGCTGACATGCAACTTATTTATGTCAACATGCAACTTATTTATGTCGATATGCAACTTATTTATGTCGACATGCGAGATGAATATGTCAACATGCAACTTAGTTATATTTACATGCGAGATAAATATGTTGACATGCAACTTATAAGTTGCATGTCAACATAACTAAGTTGCATGTTGACATAGATATGTTGCATGTCAACATATTTATCTTGCATGTTAACATAACTAAATTGCATGTTGACATAAAGAAGTTGCATGTCGACATAAAGAAGTTGCATGTTAACATAAATAAGTTGCATGTTGACATCAATAGGTAGCGTATCTAGCATCTTGGATGTCACATGTTGGCGATATTTGAGATTTTTTATAACTCTTTTTTGATTGCAGTTTTCTTGCATGTCAACATAGTTATCTTGCATGTTGACATAACTATCTTGCATGTCAACATATTTATCTTGCATGTCAACATAATTAAGAGAAAAATAACTTGCACACAGGGGGCAGAGATATGCCACCATAGTTTTCACATTTTTGCGAGCCGTATTTAAACTTCCTTATACCAGGACTATAGTTATGTGAGTTCCTTGAAAGCGAGTTTTACTATTGTTGTATTGGTTCCTTATTTTTTTTTTCAAAAGCTGTCATTCAAACACTAAAAACGTCGATTCTGGTAAAACGATAGAAAAGTAAAATAACGGACTTCATGGCAACTTCATATAACTGAAAAAAAAAATCCCCAGAAATATTCAATAATTTTTTTTTAGCGTTTATTTAAGCAAATCACAAGAAACTGATTTGACAAATAATGAAAATACAAAGATGAAATAGAACAGTGCAAAGTTCTGACACTTAAGGTAACAAGTGCAGTTTTGAGATGCAAAGCACAGGTTTTCTGGTTGAATTGAAAGGCTGACACTGTTATAAATTTTCTACGTGAGATAAAGAGTCTTAAGAGGGGGATGCAATATAGACCTAGAAAAATCTCATTGAAGACAACCGACAACACAACATTTCAATTATATTTCTTTATAGTCAAAATATCTCATGTAAAATTCATCTAATAATAAAATAAATTGCTTTAACTCCACACTTTGGCGGTTGTTTTTACACTTTTGAATTCCTTGTTTGAATGCAAAGTTTGACACTACTCCATTGATAAATGGTTTGTTTAGGATTTTATTAAAACACAATTTTCCTCAAACATCTGCACGGTACCTTGCCTCTTCTAATATTTGTTATTAAGGGGGTCACCGTCTCCCTTCCCCATATGTGTACTTTGCATTTGGTCGATGTCAGAAGAGAAAAACTTCCGTTTGGGGTGGCAATTTTTGAATGTCGAAAGAACTTCTGTACAATTTAAGAAACAACATCTAAAATACTAATTATTAGACCTATACATTTACCTCGACGTTGGTCAATTATATTTACAACTAGACACGATCTCGTTGCGAGCAACGAGGAGGTCTTCCGTCCGCTGAAGACGGAAGACCCTAATAATAAAACACTGTTTTTGTCTAAATCTTAATTAAAGAGTGTTTTCCAACTTGTACTACAGTCAAACACCCTTTTATGTTGAATATTTTAGTTAGAAAATTAGACAAAAAGGAGAGAAAAAAATAGAGAGAAAGAACAAATCTTGGCTCCGGCGAGATTAGAACACACAGCCTTTGCAGATGTCTCAAAACATGGCTGACGCGAAAAAATTCCCGAATTTGCCTTTGAATTTTGGGAGTTTCCGCCCGGGAGAGGAGCTGAGTTTTTGTATTAGATGAAAAACAACGTGTAAGATGTCTGACTATTCAGGTTTGGTAACAGTGCGAGGTCATTTGAAATATTGATGCGTGTTTGTGTCTGGAGGGGGGGGTGAAAAGACCCGAGCTTGATTTTCGTCGTAAATAAATCGAAAATAGAATTTTGAGGTGTGGATCTCGGATTCGGTTAACAACAATTAGGGGAAGTCCTAAAACAATGACTGATGCATTTTACCCATGTATTTCAGTGTTGAGAATGTTTTTTCGTGTCGTTTACTATTATGTTTGACTGTTTTATTTCAGCAGGATTGATAAAATCTTTATAAATGTAGAAATAACGAAATCAGTAACACGTAAATTTATTCGGTAAAAATTTGATGACAGTAAATTCCACAGTTCTAACATTCATAAGTAGTTCACACCCTGTCATAGATACAGACTAAACGGAAAACAAGAAATATACATGCAACAGAAATATTACGCGGCTGCTTACATCCCTTGTACTGTGTAAATTTTAAGTCCCCGTACAGGCTATACTCGCCGTTTGATCTCAGGAATTTCTTCTTAATTGTTCAATCCGCTGCATATTTCACAGACAATAAGAATGCGGTCCGAGGTACATTTACACAAAATTTCATTAGGATTGAGTAAGGGGCTCGGGAGTTAGAATTTTTTTCTACAGTACATGTCAAGCACGCCAATCGAAACTCGAATGCCCAAAAATTCATATCTCTCTTAAAAATGAACGAATAGGTCTGGTCTTTAGTACAGTAATCTAGACTTGAACTGGGTTGAACATAAAGGTTCAAGATGACAGATCCAGTAAAATCAGGCCAGGAAAACTAAATGATTTTGTGAATAGGAAGGGGCGGGGGGGGGGGGGGGGGGGGTCGGTGCGTGTACTGTGTAAATTTAATTTCCAGGTATAAGCAATAAGCACCGTTTAATTTCAGGAATTTTGTCTTAATTGTTCAATCCGCTGCAAATTTCACAGACAATAAGAATGGGGTCCGAGGTTCATTTTCACAAATTTTCATTAGGATTGAGTGAAGGGCTTGGAATTTTTTTTATAGTACATGTCAAACACGAGAATTGAAACTCAATTGCCAAAAACTTCATAACTTTGTTATTAATGAACGAATTAATCTGGTAATTAGTACAGTTATCTAGAATGGTAATATGTTAAAATTAAAGGCCCAAGATCAAAGATCAAGTAAAATCGGGCCAGAAAAACTAAATGATTTGATGAATTGGGAGGGGGGGGGGGGTCGGTCGTTGACTGCTTTATTAAACGTAGAATATTAAATTCTAAATATCACATATTACACAATTTCTGAATAAAATACAGATGTTAGAACAATATATAAGCGTTGTTTGAAAGATGTAACTATTGATTTTTTTACATCTATTTATTCTTAGGCTCAAACACTCATAAAAGGGTGGTCAGTTTTTAAACCTTGTCGCAGTCACCCGTTCGTTTGTATAGTTACGTGTGTAAACTTCGGAGGCTTTTCTTAATCCCGACAGGCAACAGATTTGTATCAGTATATAGACATGCACAAAAAAAGGAAAAAGTACACCATCTTTAATAAAAATGACTTTTTAGCGTTGACTTCCAATCAGTAAGAAGACAATTATTTAACAATGAATTTCAAATTATTTGAATCCATAGACATTATCCCGTAACTTGATATAAAATATGTATAATTTTTGGACGCCAATGTACATTTAGCTTTTATCCAATTTACTCCACGTTACCTGTACTAGTTCTTATTCAAATGCTAAAACATTTGTACTTGAGAGAGAGAGAGAGAGAGAGAGAGAGAGAGAGAGAGAGAGAGAGAGAGAGAGATTACATAGCGTTTTATAATGTTCAGGAAATCAATATATAAGCAACCTTTGTCAATAAACGCATGTATACATGCATGTGTGTATCTATATATGGGATTGAATACTAAGCAGTCCTCCTTTTTAAGCCGAGTAGAATAACGTGGGTGCATTGCTAAATGTTGTGTGCATACAGTCATTGAGATGGCGGCATTTCTTTGATGCCGGCAAAGCGACCCAGCGAACTCTAATGCGGTCGAACTGCAGAGGCACTTCGGCGGCATGTCTTTGATGTCGGCGATGCGACGAGCGTCGTAATTTAGAGAGCTGCTGACAGAAAAGAGCTCTATATTTATACTAAAAAAAGCCCCTATCTTTTTTTATTTATGACAAAAATAAAACGGAAAACATTCAAATCCATCATTTTAAAGATAAACCCATTAATCAAAATTCAAATGAGAGAGAAAAAAGATTCGGCACTCAGGGACTGAACCCGGGTCGCCTGGGCACAAGTCCACCACTCTAACGACTGAGCTACGCGGACCCTCGCTTCAGAACTTTGGAGTCCAAAATCTCAAGAATGCGTGGATTGATTTTAAAACGAATTTCATATTCTGAAGTTTTGAGAGCGTCTCTATCGAATGAAAAACTAAAAAAAATTCAAATCCAAAAAGTTAAAAAATTAAGGTTTTTCATTTCCTTCCGGTGACGACCGGAAGTGACGGCGGACGTTCGGATATGCGAAGGGCACTGCGGCCCTTCACTCTCTACCTTCTCTGAAATTTTGAAAGACCTATCTTGAATACTTTTTGAGAAAAATTGTGAACAAGCAAAAACATAAAATCTTTAATATCTCGGTACCGGAAGTGACGACCAAAAAAATCTCGTGTAATTTTCTTACAAATTTTGTCATAAATAAGATCTGAAAGTTTCACGAAAATCGGCTGAAGCGTTTTTGAGAAAACGTGACAGAAAAAAAAAATAATAATAATAACTAGACACGATCTCGTTGCGAGCAACGAGGAGGTCTTCCGTCCGATTTTTAGAAGAAGAATTGACCTTGTCTTTTATCTTCATCAACAAAACTTATCAGGAAATGCACATGTGATTTAAAAGAGCGATGGATGAAGGATTATACACCCCATTGGATCCCTAGTTTTAAGGACCAGCCACATTTTATTTCATATTAAATAAGAGGTCTTTTGACCTTAGAACAGGTCTAATAACCTGTAATAAAAAGAAACCTTAGAAAAAAGAGGGTCTTCCTTTGTAAACGGAAGACCCTAATAACAATAAGAAAAGAAGGGTCGTCCGCTGAAGACGGAAGACCCTAATAATAAATGACTGTATTCGTCTAAATCTTAATTGAAGAGTGTTTTTCAACTTGTACTACAATCCAGCAACCCTTTTATGTTGAATATTTTAGCTAGAAAATTAAATAAAAAGGAGAGAAGAAATAGAGAGAAAGAAGAAATCCGGCTCCAGCGAGATTAGAACACACAGCCTTTGCAGGTGTCTCAAAACATGGTTGACGCGAAATTATTCCCGAATTTGTTTTTAAATTTGGGGCGTTTCCGCCCGGGAGAGGAGCTGAGTTTTTGTATGAGATAAAAAACAACGTGTAAGATGTCTGACTATTCAGGTTTGGTAACAGTGCGGGGTCATTTGAAATATTGATGCGTGTTTGTGTCTGGAGGGGGTGAAAAGACCCGAACTTGATTTTCGTCTTAAATAAATCGAAAATAGAATTTTGAGGTGTGGATTTCGGATTCGATTAACAACAATTAGGGGAAGTCCTAAAACAATGACTGATGCATTTTACCCATGTATTTCAGTGTTGAGAGTATTTTTTTGTGTCGTTTACTATTATGTTTGACTGTTTTATTTCAGCAGGATTGATAAAATCTTTTAAATGTAGAAATAACGAAATCAGTAACACGTAAATTTATTCGGTAAAAAATTGATGACAGTAATTTCCCGTTCTAACATTCATTAGTAGATTATACGCTTTCGTAGATACAGATTAAACGGAAAACAAGAAATATACATGCAACAGAAATATTACGCGGCTGCTTACATCCCTTGTACTGTGTAAATTTTAAGTCTCCGTACAGGCTATACTCGCCGTTTGATCTCAGGAATTTCTCCTTAATTGTTCAATCCGCTGCATATTTAACAAACAATAAGAATGGGGTCCGAGGTACATTTACACAAAATTTCATTAGGATTGAGTAAGGGGCTCGGGAGTAATAATTTTTTTCTACAGTACATGTCAAGCACGCCAATCGAAACTCGAATGCTCAAGAATTCATATCTCTCTTAAAAATGAACGAATAGGTCTGCATTTAGTACATAAATCTAGACTTGAACTAGGTTGAAAATAAAGGTTCAAGATGAAAGATCCAGTAAAATCAGGCCAGAAAAAACTAAATGATTTTGTGAATAGGAAGGGGGGGGGGGGGTCGGTGGGTATACTGTGTAAATTTAATTTCAACGTATAGGCAATAAGCGCCGTTTAATCTCAGGAATTTCGTCTTAATTGTGCAATCCGCTGCATATTTCACAAACAATAAGAATGGGGTCGGAGGTTCGGTTTCACGAATTTTCATTAGGATTGAGTGAAGGGCTTGGGAATTTTTTTTTTATAATACATGTCAAACACGACAATTGAAACTCAAATGCCAAAAACTTCATAACTCTGTTATTAATGAACGAATTGGTCTGGTAATTAGTATAGTTATCTAGAATGGTACTTAGTTGAAATTAAAGGCCCAATATCAAAGACCAAGTAAAATCGGGCAAGAAAACCTAAATGATTTTGTAAATATGGAAGGGGGGGGGTCGGTCGGTGACTTCTATATTAAACGTAGAATATTAAATTCTAAATATCACATATTACACAATTTCTAAATAAAATACATATGTTAAAAAAATGTATATGCGTTGTTTGAAAGGATCTTCCGTTTGAAAACACCTTAAAAAGGCTATCGGGACATTTTTTATTTATTTCTAAACACTTTCTAAAATTCCAGTAAGCCTCTCAAAGGATTTCAACAGACATATCTTCATACTAGGAAAAGGCGATGTTACTGTGATTTTTGATAAAATTCAAACAAAAATAATTAAAGTCCATTATTTCAGAGACAACATTTTGAATCGAAGCACAATTAAGGAAGAAATAAGAGTCGGCACTCCGGGATTGAACCCATGCCGCTTGGACAAAAGTTTACTATTCTAATATGGATCGATTTTTGAACAAAAATACATATTCTGCATTGATTAAAGCGTTTGCATTGTAATATGGCAGAAAAAAATATTTAAAAACAAGAAATAATGAAAAATAAATGTTTCTGCTTACTTCCGGTGCCGACCGGCGACGTTCGGATTTGCGAAGTGCACTGCAGCTGAAGAATAACAATCATCACTGAAATGTTGATACAGAGAGCGAGAGAAGAAGGCAGTAATTAAGATTACTGAATTTAAAATCCAATGATATTCCCAAAAATTGACTTACATTGCCTGACGTTTGCTGTACATTAACTGTACCTTTCAGTGACTACCACTGTACTCCACTATACAGTCCTACTGAAGCACTATACCCTCATTGTATGGCACTGTACAGAGAACTGACCAGCACTGTACGCCACTGTACTATTGGTTTGAAAATAAAAATCTTTCTCAAAATCTTTAGGATGAATTTTTGCATTAATATTCACTTTTCTAATATATGTATAGCATTAACATTAGGAACATGGAAAAGAATGCATCAGGTCGTAAAATTAATTTTTAAATGTTTTCTAATTAACTAATTTTCATCGTTTTTTTAATGTTAGGATTACAAAATAATGGTATGTTCTTTAAGACATTTTTCCTATATCTAGAAGATAAAAAATCTAAATTTTACATGCTCAACCTGATTTTTAAAAAAGTGCATGAATTTCATATAATTAATAAGTAATTTTGTAAACTGGCAGTCATAAGCATATAAGAATACATCTTCCTCACCAGCAGGGATACAAAACAAAGACCACAGAACATTAACTGACAAGATTGGAAATATACAGCTAACGCGCGTCACCTGTTACAGTCAAAACATTTGAAATGGGCGGGAACAAATTGACGCGGACGTCTGAGAAAACACTGGATTGAAACTGTTGTTATAAGAAGCGTGTTTTCAATCCACCTGAGCATTTTTAACTCGCTATATAAGTTAATAGAAAAACATTTTATTTCATCAATAATAGTAATTCTATTTCATCAATAGTAAGCGGATCCCCATCCGAGAGAGATTAAACGCAGGGCAAAGCATATTGTCCGATGACTCGTCAAAAGTCTGAAACCAAGTGGGGGCGATTTTGAAACCGGGTTTATTTCCAGGGGAGAATAATTAATTCAAATTCCGATTAAAAAAATTAATACATATATTATACCCAGATAAAAATTTTCGCTAGGCTAATTTATACGGATATGCACATTCATTGTTTATCTAGCTATAATGAGAGAGAGAGAGAGAGAGAGAGAGAGAGAGAGAGAGAGAGAGAGAGAGAGAGAGAGAGAGAGAGAGAGAGAGAGAGAGAGAGATGAGTTTATCAAAAATCGATATGGTAAAAAAATTGTTAATTTTTTTTATCTGCTTCTTTGATACATCGATTATTTTTCTTTTTGTCTCAAGTTTATCTTTGCCGACTAACACTGTGTGATGATACCCTAGTGTTAAGTCTAAACGATCAGTGTTATAAGCAATCAGTTAATAACAGGAAATTTATGAATTATTGACCCCGCTGCTTAATCACTAATCCCGCTTTTGGGCGAACATGTACATGTAGACTTTTGTAAATAAATCTAAACTTTATAAGACTGATTGTAAATGATTGTAATCCCAATCCACCCTGCCGTAATGATTTTTATAAATCAAAAGTGAATAATCAGACTCTTTGTTTTAACAGTGTATTTCAACGATCGGTGTTTACATCTGTTAATACATAGGCCCAAACACAGATACAAGAGTGGTCAGTTTTCACACCGTATTGCAGTCACCCGGTTGTCAGGGTGTGTGTGTGTGAGAGAGAGAGAGAGAGAGAGAGAGAGAGAGAGAGAGAGAGTTTTCATAGTGTTTTATCGTGTTCAGGAAATCAAATTTATATAAGCAACATATGTCAATAAACGCATGTATACATGCATGCGTGTATCTACATAATTATGTCAATAAATACTAATATGTCCTCCTTTTAAAGCCATGTAGAATATCGTTGGTGCATTGCTAAATGTTGTGTGCATACAATCATGGAGATGACGGCATTTCTTTGATGCCGGCAAAGCGACTCAGTGAACTCTAATGTGGTCGTACTGCAGGGGCGCTTTGGCGGCATGTCTTTGATGCCGGCGATGCGACGAGCGTCTGTATTAAGCAAACTGCTGACAGAAACGAGAACTATATTTGTACTAAAAAGCTGGGTTTTTTTTAATTTATGATAAAATTAAAACGGAAAACAATAAAAACCACCATTTTAAAGATAAAATCGTTAAAGAAAAAAAAATTAGGAAAGAAAAAGATTCGGCACTCAGGGACTGAACCCGGGTCGCCTGGGCACAAGTCCCAACACTCTAACGACTGAGCTACGCGGACTCTCGCTACAGAACTTTTGAGCTCAAAATCTCAGGAATGCTTTGATCGATTTTAAAACAAATTTCATATTCTGAAGTGTTTTAGGCGTCTCTATCGAATAAAAACATAAATAAAATTCAAGTTTAAAAATTTGAAAAATTAAGGTTTTTCATTTCCTTCCAGTGACGACCGGAAGTGACGACAGACATTCGGATATGCGAAGGGCACTGCGGCCGTTTACTCCCTACCTTCTCTGAAAATTTGACAGTCCTATCTTGAATACTTTTTGAGAAAAATTGTGAACAAGCAAAATCATAAAACCTTAAGTAACTCGGTACCGGAAGTGACGACCAAAAAAATCTCGTGTAATTTTCTTACAAGGTTTGTCATGAATAAGATCTGAAAGTTTCATCAAAATCGGCTGAAGCACTTTTGAGAAAACGTGGGAGAAAAAAAAAAGAATAATAATAATAATAGAGGAAAAGAATCAAAGCAATAACAATAAGGTCTTCCGTTGAAAACGGAAGACCTTAATAATAATAGAGGAAAAGAAACAAAGCAAAAACAATAAGGTCTTCCGTTTCCAACGGAAGACCTTAATAAAATCAAATCAATATGTTTTTCAATATTGTCTAAAAATTTTAACACTCGAGTTCGATGATCTATGCAATATCCAAAATTAAAAACATTTGTCTGTTCAATTTCATAACCCATCGATAAGCAGCCAAAAACACCCACTTGGATGCATTTTACAGTCAATATTCATAATTCTAAGACCCAATATAAAAACAAACTTGACGGATTATCATATTTTTTTCCTTCAATTTCATACTTGATTTTCTTATTCCCAAGAGATTTGGTTGTGTTTTAGCTATATATTAAGGGGTGTTCTCCCAAAGGTCAACTTTCCACGGCGCCACAGTCATTTATATTGATTTGTCAACAGCAGAGAACCTCTTCAGACGGGCCGGCAGATTCCGAATTGACGTCCTCCTTCAAATCTTATCGGAATGGAGCCACTCAGTCAAAAACTGAAAGACCACTGTCACTGGCTCTCGCCGCTTGATTATCAATCCACAATGTGGGGGAATCTATGATTTTGTAATGAGAGAAAAATGGATTTTTTATAATTAATAATTAAATTAACTTATTGATACTATCAAATTACTAATCCACAGTGATGGGAAAACTGTGACTTTGCAATGAGAGAATTTTTTTTTTTAATAATTAAGGGGGTTGGATATTCGAGGTCATTCATATACTTTGTTAATCTCATTGAGATGAAGAGCTCTGTATGAACTACATGTATGCGAAACTAAAATTACAAAGCTGATATAATTGGGTTTTTTCTTCACTTAATTATATAGTTTTTGGCTAAAATTATTATATGATTTTTTTTCTCCAAATTTCAAGGTAGATTTAATGGGTAGATTATCGACAATCCATCCTTGTTAATATTTGTATATTTGTACTAATTTAAAGATATAAATCTGATTACTTATCCACATTGTGCATGAGAAAATTTTAATCTGTAGTGAGAAAAAGATATTTTTTTAAAAATAATTTTTATTTGCACTTGCATGTAAAAAAAAGTTGCATAAATTTCTTACATTGTTTTGTGCTCTATTTAAAATTATTTATATTGATGGAAGCAGTATACGTACGGTACATTTTATATACCGTATATCTGGGTATTTTCCGCGGTGATCTAATTTTTGCTTTTTTTGGAATCACTTTTAAATCGCAACATATTCAATACGCAGAAATTATATCTAGTAATGTTTGGCAAAAGAAACTTTTAAATCGCAAAAACTTACTGACGCAAATAAAAATAGGTACACATTTCCTCCTGTTTTGCAAATTTTGTGACACGCGAAAAAAAAGGATATACGGTATGCTTTAAAACTTATAATCGTCATGATAGATAAGAACACCCCAAAATTATTTAACATCAACCCCCTCCAAAAAGAACCACTATCGTTATTCTAAATCAATATAAACCTTTCCTGTATCAAGACCTTAGATTTACAGCTGTTAAAGAATGAATGTACGTATCTCAATATAAATCGGAATTGACGAAATATTAAAATGAAACAATTTTGAAAAGACATTTTCAAGAATTTTTCTTTAAAACATCTTGTTTTGGTAGACAAACATACCGTTGTATAAATAGCTAAAACTTGAATAGTTTTGCACACAAATATTTTCAAATTCCATTAAGGCATAAAGTTTATAGTTGAATAATAAAACATACACAGAAAAAATATAAAGGGTTCCCTGAATTTGGAGTATTTGTCGGT
This sequence comes from Magallana angulata, assembly GCF_025612915.1. NCBI lineage: Eukaryota > Metazoa > Mollusca > Bivalvia > Ostreida > Ostreidae > Magallana > Magallana angulata. The sequence continues at coordinate 17,439,427 of NC_069114.1, read as the reverse complement.
ATTTAGTCCAAATATTTAAAAGATGATGTTTGGGAAACAGTCATCCTAAATCTAAACAAGAAAATAAATGTTTAGTCATTGGTTAGTTAGCTGTTTGGACAAATTAAAGCCATGGCACGCGAATTTACCTCTTGGAGTTTCGATAATGATAAAACACGTTGATAAAGATTTGAATTGAAAAATCGAATGAATTCCTTAAAAAATGTTTATTGTTATTCTACGAAAACATCCTCGGAAATCCTTAAATTTAAAACTTAATTTCGTCAGAAAAAGTCATCTTTTCAAGACAAAAGAAAAAAGCATTTGACAAAAAATGATAAAAGTTAGAAAATTGTCTTTTGTTCAATTAAAATGTAAATAAATAAAATACTAAAAATAAATGATAAAAGTTACAATAATAATTATATTATATTTTCAAAACTTCAATTACCTGTTGTCTACGCTTTGCTACCATTATCAGTTTCGAGCCGTTGGTCAAAAAATTATTATTTGCAAGTCGACAACAAGCAGAAAAAATTGAGACAGACAAAGGTCGCTGCATCAAAACGTCTATAAAATTTTTTATGACAAATGCAAGAATGTAAAATAATGCAATCTAAAGGCAACCCATTTGGCCGTTATGATATTTCAAGTTTTCAATTTACCCTTACCACTCGGGAAGTCAATGGATGACGTAACAGTTTCTTCGCTCTCTGATTGGTGACTTTTTTCACCTTTACTCGACTATCGAGTATTTGGTCAGATCTATATGAATACTTTTACCTTTATAGGTTTTCCGTGTTTAAAAATAAGATTATTGGACAAATAAACACACACTTTTAAGGGGATTAAGATAAAAGCTATTTGCCGATTGTGTCGGTACGAAGCTGAAAAGCTAGTTAATTTTCGTATTTTCATGATGTAAGGTTCGCGATATTTTAGGGTTATTGTAGCAAAGCCTAGACAAGGATAAAAATGGAGAAAACTCCGGCCTCAGCAAAACCCGGAAATTCCTCATCTTCCAAAATTGATCCAAGGTAGGAATATTTGAAATTTTATTTGAAAAAAGGTACATCATAGAAATTTGGAACACGGTCTTGTTTGCATATACTTTGTGCTGTTTATGTTAACTTTAGCTCATTCTTGTGGCAAGATAAAACGGTAAAAGCAAAATAATGAAAAAGCTAGAGCTTTCATTGTCATTATCGAAAATTCCCTTATTTTGATTAAGCAATCTAATATTATTTCTACTTACATATTTTAAAATATTTATGCAAGCGAAACATGCTATTACATTTCGTAATAATTATCCTTCACATAACTTTATGTAATTGCAAATATCTATGATCGCATCATGATATTCAATATCTTAAATATATGTATAAATACAGACTAAATACACGTCATAACAATTTAAAAGAGGAAAAAAAATATACTTGTTACATGTACAAAAAACCATCTCTAAAAACGATAAAACAGAAACAGAAAATATTGCGATTTATTTTTGTTTTCAAAGAACCAGTGTATTTTTAATTAACATATCCTGTTCCTCGGGTAATTTTCTTTCAATCTTATTGTATTTGTAAATGATTGTACAGTATTTAAGAATTTTATTCTTGTTGAGTCGAAAAGTATCTTAAAATGGTGGCATAAAATAATATATGAATAATTCTGACCTCGATCGATAAATTGATATTTTATTTCAATTTTCATAGAAGCATGGGAAAAATAATAAATCATGAAATATTGTTTTTTCAGAAAAAAAGACAATTTTAATTATTCTTGCATGGTACGTTGTTACCTTCAAACTTTAACTTGTTTCTTACTCATTTGTTCCAAAATCTCTTTGGTATTTAGATTATATGATGCACTAATGTGAGAATTATTGCAAAAATGTCCAACAGTTACAATACAAAAATCTTTGCAATTAAACAAAATACATAATCAGAGATTAGATTGTTCCGTACCTTTAGAATAAAAAAGAATTGGACCAGACTCTAGTACAAGCTTGTGTCACTAATGTTAACTAGTATTTTTTTTTTGCTTACTTTTATCGTAAACGTTTTATTTTAATTATTAATTTAACACAATCAGTTAAAACGTCGCAATCCAATGTTCCTCTTTGATTTTACATAATTATTTTTTTGTTAGTTTTTGATATTGTTTCACTTTCTTTTAACGGGAGTTGTTGGGGGAAAGGGGGCACAAAAAGCTGGTGACCTTACCTAGTATTCGTTAACGTTTCCGCTGTACGTTAAAGCTATCGGGTTATATTTCTAGCAGTTTATCCCCCCCCCCCCACAAAAAAACAAAACAAAACTCCGCAAACATATTGTTTTTAGTAATATACTTATATCTGGTAAGTCTGTGACTAGCTAGGTACAGTTGGTGTATATATTTCCTTTGTTTTTAATCATTCCTGTATTGAAATTATTTAGATTTATTATGTAAATGCCGTAATATTTTTTTTTCTCTCCCTCATTTTGTATTGCTAACTCAAAAAACTGTAAGAATCTTTTAACACAGTCAAAACAAACGGCCAAACATGGACATAGTGCATCTTAGACTACAAAGGATATAAACGCAAAATATACACAAACTTGGTAAAACAAAGGTTTGTGTTTGGGATAAGAGAACACTCGACTCTTCGAGGACATAAGAAGATTAACACCTTCACACCACACGATACATGTAATACTTGTCGTTTACGTGTACATCATCCCTTGTCCTTTATCCATATCGCAGATTTCCTTTACCCAAAAGTTTCTAGACTTTGATAATATACATCGAAAAATACCGTTTTTTAAAAATGGGATTTTTTTTCATTTTATTTACATAACAAAATGTATTTCATTCTAAAAATGCTAATTTTTTTCATTTAGTCCACCATTTCATTATTTTTTCAAAGATATATAAAATCATGTGTTAAGCCTAAACATTTATTATTAATATTATGTATCCAGTAGGACGAAGAAAAAAGAAATCGATCACTGTGAATAGAAAATATAAACCGATTTTACCATCAAAAACGAAACTCATCAAACTTTTATAGCTATTGTTATCCTTCGCCTATAAAACAAGATTTGCAAAACACTGAACTTGGTTTTTTCCCCATCTTTGTTAAACTGGCAATTTCAACGTCGACCAGTAGATCATCAGCTCCACATTAATGTTCTAAGGTCGGATTAATAAAATAATATTATTTTGCACCGATACAAGGGTTTTTTTTTTTTACCGAACATCGTAATCACAACACTGACTCAAGGTACGCGTAATTAAATCCGTCTTATGACCAACACTATGGCCCATAGAACATGAAGAGAAATCCCTTTCACTCTGCAGAGAGATCTGGCAGTGTTTCTTTGGAAATGCCTTCCATCACAGTTTAGGAATATTCCTATGTAAAGAATCCCAAAATTAAACAAAACAAAACCATATAAATCAGGCTGTCTCACTAATTTCCATGATTCCTTGAAAAATAAAAGAGAATATTTTGTGACTTGCTTATATATACGGGTCGTGTGTTGATTCTGGTGGCACGTTTTGCGAGGAAAGAGCTAGTTCGTGCCTCTAGTTTACACATAATACACATAGGAGCACACGAATTGGACGCCATTACTGAGCGTCTAACTCTTGAGGACACTTCAAACTCTCTCCAAAATTGTAAAGGGATGTTTGTTCTATAGATCTATTGTAATACGATACACCTAAATCTGGTTGTTTTTTAATGAATATCGACAAAGAAACTCTTTGTCTTTTGGTTGGCTGCTTGGACAATCTTGAACACGAGCTTCTTCGACTGTTTCATGGTTCCCAACACGATCCAGCTTTTCTTCAACTCAGCTCGTGTTCAACCCGAGAATCAACAATTCGGAATTTGACACTTGGAGAATCTTGCCGACGTTTGGCGTATTAAAGTACTTAACTGTTCTACGGTTAACGTATAATGTTCAACCAGTGGAGATTAAAAATATACATTCGATTCAAACTGTACTACGGGTATTTTTACGTAATTACTACATTTCATTCACGTTTCTTCTTTAGTTAGAGGATGACCGTGCAAAATGGAGGCTGTGTCTGTAACTTAAGTATGTACATGTAACTTAAGTATATACATGTAACTTAAGTATGACATGCAACTTAAGTATATTCATGTAACTTAAGTATGTACATGTAACTTAAGTATATACATGGACTTGTATCATCCACTGATTGCGATTCCACTGCTTTGTATCAAATCGCAAACACCATTTTTGTTCTTATTTGAAATAGTTCGAATCTGTCTGAAATATAAAAGCGAGATTTAAAATAAGCGAGATTTAAAATCCGCGAGAAGTTTGCTTCTCGCGATTTTACGTGAATATTAATTCCTCGCGTTAAATTAGGAATCTAGAGTAAACATTCCACCAATTTTTGGATTTTGTGATTTCTTGACCACCATGTACATAAGTTCCATTTCATATTCATAATAATTCATAATCATAAAAAAAATCCTTCGCATTGTCCCATATATATATTCAGCCAAGTTTTTGTTGCTGATGTAAGCGACATAGTGAAAAAGATATATATATTTTTTTCATGTGTTACTCTTCGTGGAGCGTTGGAATGGAAATACTAATGTTATAATGCTAGAACAGTCTCCGAACGTTATGTTAAGTTCTGATTTTTAATTACGTTTATAAACTCGACAAAAAATTCCTTTTAAACCAGATTTTACAAAGAAATAGTGAATGAAAAAGTATTTTTAAAAAGTTACAAAATCTGCTTTGCTATGAAACAAGATTTTAATACCAATATCTTATAAAAATTATTGCTTTTAGTATTCTGTTGTAACTTATGAAAAGAACACCATAAAATCAAATCATTTTTCAAATTAATTTTTGATTTCTTCGCCCATTTTCAAACATCTTCAATGTACAATGTATGTACATTGAGAAAGAACTTGATTCTTTGCTTGGTTAGTTCGAACATTCCAATTCACAGACAATGTCCACATACCAGACTCTGCAGGGTAATACATCACTGTATATATAATTAATAGGGGTTCCTTGTGAAGTGTTGTTCATCTCTCATCCACCCGCTATTGATAACCGGTTGACGAGCTTCTTTAGACCCTGACTCTTCAACGTCTCCAAGACGCTTGCCCCCAAGAGCCTTCAAGGAATACATAAACAAGCCTCCATCCGCGCAGTTTGTTAAAATGTTTTGACAATTTGTTTAACAAACATGGGTTTCATGTGTCAATTATTATAAAACTGATAAGATTTGTTCTCCGAGATAAAATGATGCAGGCTCAGGCCTGCTAATCAGGCTCTTAGAAGAAAAAAAAACATTTGTGACTCATTTTTACTAAAAATAACCCCCATGCCGTTACTGCTTTAGTTATCTCTTAAAATATACAGATTTTCTTAAAAGTATTTTAATTCCCTATAATTTTTATAAAACATTTGACAGTTTTTATGGTAACCTCTAAAACTTTCTTTCTGTCAAGTTATTTTAAATAATTTAACCGACTTTTTTACAGTGCTCTTTGGAATTTTGTTGTGATATAAAATAATACTAGCGGAATCACTTTCAAATGATTGTTGTACATGCTGTACAGCAAAGTATTAACAGTTTATTGGTTTTTTTTTATTGAAGCTTTAAATCCAAGAGGTACAGGGATAAGCTACGGACAGAAATTAAAGCATTGGAGTGCCTTATTCCCGTGGACAGGTCGTCTCTTCACCGGAAGTTGGACAGTCAGACGGTCTTCCGGCTTGTCATCTCCTTCCTCAGAATCAAGCTCCTCTTCAAAGGTGACTGAGCATGCGCAATATTGATTCAATAACTTATTGAATAATTTAATTGATAAAATGTTCAAGTACAGCTAGTTATTCACGTGAAAAGAGTAAATAATGCAAAACTAAACGTGAATTGACGTGAAAATTTTGCGAGTGCTCATTTGACGTGAAATTTACGTGAACTAAACGTGAACATTTTGCGAGTGCTTCTTTGACGTGTTTACGTGAATGTTTATGTAAAGCACAATTGCTCGTGTAGGCCTATACCTGTTTTAATAGATAACGAGTCATTCCGTCAATATCGAATTTATTGATGATTGCGCACTGGTGGCATATCAACATTAATTGCATCTGTCAACAAATATTACCATACAACCCAGGAATCTTTCTGATAAAAATAATTCTATTATTAATCAATACATTATGATTATAACCATACTGATTATTCAATAGACGACATTTAATCGACTACGGCGGAAATTATGAAGTTATTTAAGTTTTAAATTCACTTTGGAGAAAATAACCGAAGTCTGTCCTAATAATTCGCAATGCAGAGACATCTTTGTTTTCATTTCGCTATCAAATTCCATAAACCGCTAAATGATAAAATAAATACTGGCGAGGTAACCCACTCGAGTTGGATTTGTCGATACAGCGGGGAGATAGGGCCGCCTAATGCCGGCCTGATCGGTCATTGTGGCAGCTGACACACCCAGACAACTCTGGGATTACCTTCCATCTTCTCCTGTACTTACTCTCGTTTAGCGCTGAGTCACTGAAATTTTGGAGAGCAGCGTGGTCTGGACATGCCATATTTCTATAAGTGCATATTTGTTAAGAGAATTTGCACTTAATTTCTTGTTCTTGTTCTGAACAAATGTGAAAATAATACAGACTTCTTTCGGGCATTCCTAAGATTAAATACATGATGGATTATCAAATTCAAAAATGAGAGAGAGAGAGAGAGAGAGAGAGAGAGAGAGAGACAGAGAGACAGAGACAGAGAGAGATTGGGAGATTTGCTGTTTTACGTCCTATCGATATTGTTTAAATTCATGCAGAGTTTTAATTGACCGATTTATTAATTTGATTGAAATATTCCAAAAACATGATATACATGTATGCATAGAATTTCAATACCTTTAAAAAAAATGTTATATGCAATTGCATCTAATTATTATTTTCAATGATTATGAAATTTTGCCAAGATCCATTTACATGTAGACTATATAAATTTTTGAAACTCTGTGAATAACACCCGTCAGACTTAGTTGGCCCGCTGTCCACTTCACGACCGGGTGGTCTGAACGAGTGCAAGAGGTGTCGGCTGTCTATCTATGACCATACAGAGTCAGGTTGATGACATTTTCGATTCCACTTTAGCTCTGTGACTGAGACATTTATCTATGACGCTATCACATGATGACAGCATCATGGCGCTTCTACAAACTCTTGCGGTCCGAAGCTGAGAGACTGACCCAGGCGCCAAGAATTCGTTACCCCCCAACTCCAACCCGCGCCGAACGACAGGGGGAAAAGTGCGGGATATTTTAATGTTGAAATGTTTGTCCAACACTCCAAGCAGTTTGTCCAAAATCTAAGCACAGTTCCTAATCTCTTTTATCAAATACGGCGCTTTGTTTTTCATAAATTAAATAGCAGGGGTTTCGGCGGAATTTATCGATTGGTTTATGTCTGATTCAGGTGATATTTGCGCTGCATTTGTGATATTTTTTTCGAGTCGTTTTTAAAACTATATTTCTGCTTCAAACCTCCTGTTTTCTTTGAACTGGGCAGGAATATTTACTAGAACTTGAGAAGTAAATCTTCCGTTTACACCTAACGTGTTTCGATGAATCGCAGTAAATCTATGTCAAAATAAATGGAGAGGTTTCCAACAAACAAAGGGATATTTTTCATACAAGTTTCTTTGTTTTCTGACTTGACAAAATGAAAATGTTCAATCTGACATTCTTCAGCTTCGTAATTTTAAAAAGAATAAATGAAATCGACGCAGCATTTATGTAACTATCTCAATTTTTAACAAAACATGTACACTTTGGTGGGTGTAAAACAAACAAACTACAAGTAATGAACGTGAACATACCGGTATTATTGCATGTACTGTATATGTATGTATTTTTTAATACTATGCATTTAGCCAACGTACAAAAGATATTATATGTAATGCTGGAATGCATTTATTACAATATATTATGATAAAAATTATTAGATACAGGTACATTAATATCTATAAATATTTATTTAATGCTTACTTTGATTTTAAAAATAATTTCATTTTCCTATTTTTAAATGAGTATGAAAATCTTTTTTTTTATATAGCCTACCTTGAAATTTATATCGATAAAATAACTAATTTCTTTATCATCTTTTATTAGCATATGAAAAATCCAATACTTTATTACAAACTGGAGAACCCAATGATGAAGCGTCACATCCAAGTGCAGAACAATTCTTTTGCGGAAGAAACATATTTCAGGTAAGGTGTTGGCTTTTGTGGCTTTGTCAGTAAAAAGAATTTTTAAAAAATACATTCAGACTATAATAATAATGCTTAAGTATGCTATAGAAGAATGTCATTTTTACATTTTATGAGCATAAAGTAAATGAGCGGATTTTATTATCACAGTTTCATCAAGTTTTCCACTTCTTTTTCCAACTGCCTGACCACGCGATGGTTCATGAAAAGCAAGTTTCCATTTGGCAGAAAGCGACTAAGAATTAGAGCAATTTTGTCACTTTTGAGTCTAGCCTCCGAAGGCTGATTTATAACTCGAACATGTTCCTGTATAAATCGAATTAGAATTTTCAGTACATTTTCTGCTAGGAGTCTATTTTCCGATTTTTCACAAACCAGAGTAAATCCTGAGTTACCCGCCCCTAACCAAAGAGCTATTCTTTCCACTGTGAAAGGGTTGCCTTCTGGCAGTCTAATGCAACCAAACTCAAAGTCTGGAAGTGTGTCGTCATTTCCCATGCGTTGAATATCATCTTCCACGGCTCGTGACTGGACTGCCCTCCGAAATTGGTACTCGGAGTGAACCTAGAAAAGCAAGAAAAAAATTACAACCCAGATACGATTTATTTTAATGAAAGAAACTGCCTGTCTGTAGAATCAATTATTTGGAAAGATTTCAAATACTTAAAGCACAGGAAACCAATAAAAACTCCTACTGAAAGAAATAAAATATCTTTAAGCCCAAAATCATGTGGAAAAGGTGGGAGGGGCAGGGCGTTTTTCAGTACTTACTTCGTTGGCTATTAATTGAATGTCGTTTCTTCTACGGTTTTTGTGTTCAGCATCATTTACTTCATCTGAATACGTCGCATCCTGTCCATAAACATTGTGATAAAGGACTCGGCACGGTCCGGGAAGGAGAGTGTGGATAACAAACGCGTACACCATTGTTTGTTTACATCGGAAGTACTATTGTGAAATGTAAAAATAAAAGTTATTGGGAGGAATAACAGGTTCCGATTTTTTTTTCTCGTAGATACTTGATGGGTTTGTGTTAGCTGCAACTACAGATGGGACAGTGTTATATGCATCGGATAATGTTTTACAATATCTAGGATTTAACCAGGTAATTCATTACGTTGTTTGTATTTATACCGTTGCTGTAGTACTCGAGTATGCAGCTTACCATTACTGATATGTAAACTAAACTTTTAAACATAAATTGCGATATCTATATGTTATAAGGAAAGATATTGCCAAAAGTTAGTAACTTTTAAAATATTTTTTACAAATGTTTGTTGATATTTTTTTTTAAAACCATTCAATACATGTACAAGATTAGTATATGTGCAGCAAGTTTCGCTGATTAGAATTCAAATGGATAAAAGGTATTACCTTTATATTGTAGGTGGATTTGATGCACCGCTGCCTGTACGGCATTGTGCACCCTGATGACCACGACAACATGAAGAGTGTACTGGAGCGGCACGGCACGGCATCCGTACAACAGGTCTGCTAATTTTTGGCTTTTATTTCTATCGTTGACTTTAATACCGATTTATAATTTTTCTACGAAATATTAATGTAATTCATCCTGAAAACATACACTTGTAATGATATATTCATACAAATATTGAATTAAATGAGTGCATGTTGTTTTTCCATACAAATTTTAAAGTGAATATAAGAGGTGTTTTTCATACACATTTTGAAGTGAATGTTGTCTTCCATATTTATATACACATTACGAAGTAAATGTTGTTTTCCACACAAGATTTAAAATGAATATAAAAGTTTTCTCAATCCATGTATTAGATGACCAACGATCTTCTTTCTGAGAGCGAGAAGGTGTCGTTTGTCTGTCGAATGAAGTGTTTCAACGGGACCTCAGCTGGATACCTGGTAAGTTGTTAAGTTTCACCATCCTCTTAATGTAAACTATAATTCATTGATACCAACTCTATAAAATATTAATTGTCATATATTTTATCAAACGTTGTTTATCGGTACATGCAGCGTAATAAAAGAATATCTTATTTATCTTTTAGAAAATTCACAGCTCTGGCAAAATTGAAAATATTCCTGAACTTTCGTTGAAAAGTAATCAAAACCCACCACAAATCATGCTTCTTTTTTGCCAACCATTCATGCTGACCGGAAGTGACCTCACAAATGATGTGAAACAAAACGTATTCTGGAGTAAACATGATATGGACCTCACAATCCGCGAGTTGGACAAAAAGTAAGAATTTATAACACATTATATTAAATTCATTAATAAGTGATTTCTTGGCCCCTGCCAGCAATTTTAAGAAATATAAATTTTTCAAAATTTTCTTTAAGGGCATACGACATTATAGGATACAGCGCAGATGAACTCAATGACGTCACTTTATACAAATATGTCCATCCAGAAGATCTCGTGACGTTTGCAGCATGTCACAAAACTTGTAAGTTTATTTCATACAGATTTTACATCTGACCCCAGTAAATGATATTGAGATAATTTATTAAAGTAACTTTAAATTATCTCATACATGTACATGTATTTGCAGTGATGGAGAGTACAGAAGTACAGACGATGTATTTCCGGATAGAAACGCGGAATGGGAAGTGGATTTGGCTGCACAGCAGAGGAAAAGTGATCAGCAAAAACTCCAAGAAGTTCTCCATCGTCTTCACGCACTGTCCCGTCAGGTACCGTACATTTTTAGACGACATCCCCCGATGTATCTTCAACACGCCAAAAATACTATGAAATGAATAAAATTTATCTTTTATCAATTACAGGGAAGAAGACAGTACATTTCTACAGCAAGAAACGGCGCTCCGTCAGCGATACGCCATTGGTGACCTTCAATTCTTTATCCAGAATGGACACTACAGCAGCGGTGGCCATAGATCGGACTCTGAGGGCAACAATGAAGACATTCACGGTATGCAGAAAGTCAGCAACTTCTGCACGCCACACATGGGGTTCACTGAGGATGTGTCCCTGTCCTTTTATACGCCATTGGTCACGTGTCCCTCCAGTTGGCACATGCTCTCTGACCGCCATTCCCCAGTCTTGCCGTCAACGCATGTAGCTCACAAAATTACTCAACGCGAGAAGCAGCTTCAGTTTCAGGAGTTCAAGCGACGACAGCAGATCGAGAAGGCTGTGATAAAAACAGAGTACAATGTCTACACTACCCCTCCCCAGAATTCTTGCCAGCAGCAGTTTACCGCGCATGCGCCCCCTGTTGAACCTTTTGTGTCTTTCAAACCATGTGGCAATGACGTTCAGATGATAAAAGCCGAACCACGTGATAATTTTTACACGAATTGTGGTCACGTTATAAACTATCCTAATGTCAATAAAAACTACCATCATGTCCCGTCACCGGTTTACATGAATCCTAGCGACCCACCATCTCAACAACATTGGAATACGATGGGCCCGCCGAATTATCCCAACGTTCCGCCCAATGTCAATGTCTATAACTTCCCACCGTCTCCACCAAATTCACCCCAAAGATTACCAAATTACCCATACCAGATTTATCACAATCAAGTTCATGAAAAACCCAATGCATCGTTCGTTCATTCACCAATAAACTGTTTGCCAAATCAGTATGACCAATGTCAAATTAACGGAATTCCCAATAACCAACCTACCCAACCAATCCACCACATACCAAACCAGTACTTTTCGAACGGTTACATGAAATCTGACAAAGGGGTTAAGTTCTCCGTTCGTTGCAATGCTCCCCAGCAGACCCCTCACTTTTCTCAGCAGGGGCCAAATATAGGGGTTTTCCAGGATGCCAGTAACTACGCCATCACGACCATTGCTGGACAGTCTTGTTCTATGCCACACAGGTTTGGTCCAGACGAGAGAGTGGAGTACGACATCGAGGCCTCCATTCACATGAAGATTGTGGAAAACCCCAGGAACAGGCGAGGAACGCACCTCAAAGGGGACGTGGATCTTCCATCCATTGGGAGTTTTCTGGAATATTTGAACGACTCTTAATTTGTGAAAGCATTTATATAATTAGCGCAGCCCGTCCAAAAATCGTCTTGCCATATTTATTAATTCTTGTAAATTAACGAGAATTCATCTTGTGATTAATTCGTAATATACATGCAAACTGATGATTAAAGCTAGCTTTCCGATGTGACTGAATTATTGCATTAAATATTTGAATAAAGATCCTACCAATCCTGAAAATGTGCATTATTTTTTTTCAATTATATGACACAAAGCACAAAGTGTGTGTATAGAGTATTCAAGTTCTATGCGTCTTATGAGAATTCTTGTTGTCATAACTTTAAATGTACATAACGCTATAGTTTATACATAGATAAGTTGCAGACGTGTTTGTTTTAACATGGATCTCTCCTTAGTAATTAAGATTTCACAATATATCTTTTAAACGTAAAGACTTGTGTTAAAAAACCTCAGGACAAAACCCATGATTAGGATCAATAAACAGATTGGTGTCTGTAGCTAACGGTCCTTTATAGAGAGGCATATTGTCATGTCCTTATCTGGATCTCGTGTCGACAGGTTTAACACTATCAGCTCATCAATATTTCCCAAAGTAAAAAATATGTCCCGGTTCGTCGTTACTTATGTAACAAGATACTTTTCTTGAAGAATTAACAAGACTGAATTGTTCCTGGTATAGCAGGCACAGCTTCAATGGGCATGAAACATGTCGGATGTGGTGAAGGCACGAGGAAAAGTAGACGCACCTGCTGAAAGTTTCCCGGATGAAGAGGAGCAGCAAGATCTCTATGGTGGTAGTGAAAATAAATATGAAGAACATGAGTCTTACCCATCCAATGAAAGCAAAAAGTTGGGAAATGGAAAAATTTTCAACGCTAGCATAAAAACGTTGAAAACCGGCGAAAAGGTTGGTTCTGAATTGTCTATGATGGTAAGCGAAAACTTGCATGGAAATGAAAATAGTGAAACGAATGACAACGAAGTCAAGAAAACTGACCGTGTACGCCAAGAGAAAGATACTATGAAAATGAAATTCGCCGCCGAAAGAAGCAATCAGGCTAAAGAGGAAACCGGTAAGCATGAAAATAACCATTTGTCGCCTTCAATGAAGTATCGCCAGTATTTGCCAGAAAGCGGGGAGGACGTGTATAGATACGAAGGGGATTTAACTGTCTGTCCAATCTGTAAGCACCAGTTGTTTATGCCAAAACATCTGCCTTGCTTGCATACATTTTGCGAAAGTTGCATTGGAGATTATTTCCAGAAACTTAAGGGAAAATTCAACTCCTTTCGAATCCGGTGTCCCGTGTGCAAAGAATATCAACCTGGCAAAAGAGCTACCGTTTCTGCCAATACTGTCGCCCACTTACTGCCAACCAATCACTTTCTTCTAAATAAAATCGCCAGGAAAAATATGAAAACTTGCATTCCTTGCTCGCGAGCAGGAAAAATATCGCCATCCGAATCTTGGTGCCTTTACTGCCGAGAGTCTCTGTGTAGTGAGCACGTGTCATACCACAACAATCTGACTTCTCCCGACATTCACCGCGTCCTAAAAATTAAGGAAGTAGCTAATGACGTCGATATCGCGTACATGCCGGCGTTCTGCGAGGTCCATGCTTTCAAGAAACTGAAGTTCTACTGCGATGACCACGGTGTGGCGGCTTGCGATATCTGCCGGAAGTTGTATCATCGCGAGTGTCCCGGATTAGTTACGTCTGAATCCGAAGCAGACGATATCCGACACGGCGACTTCGTGCAAGAGATGGCGGAGAAATTGCAGAATTTGGAAAAGACGGCGGTGGATATGCTCGACAAACTAAGCGAAAACCTCTCCGATCTGTCGAAGTATCGCAAGGATGACGAACGCTCAATTTCAGATATGAGGCAAAATTTAACCAACCACCTGAACTCGCTAGAAAACAAACTATTCAATGAACTATCTTTGAAACAAAAGGAAAAGGAGTTTGAAATTCAAACAGAAATCGGAATATTTGAGAAGAAACGAGAAACGCTTTTGTTTTACAAACGTCTTCTAGAGCTCTTGCTGAGCGAGGGACTAAGTGTGCAGTTATTCGTTGAACTACCCAGCATAAGCCTGCAATCTAACATTCTGGCGGAGAAAATGCATCACAGGGCTGCAATCATGCAGAACAGCTCAATTCACGTGGGATTCAATGACGTTATTGTAAAGTTAGATTCAATGGGGAGTATAGTAGAAATGCATTCTAGAATTAAGCCGGAGATCCCTTTCGCTCGGAGTTCTGGTAGTTGGAGGAAACTCGAACTCCAGTCTCCCCAAACAACATTCAGATCGGAAGTCTTGCATCGGAAACTAAAGCATGGATTTCTCGTCATACGCTTTCAGAGCAGTACCATCACTGGTGCCACGACGATAGAAGGCCGCCTCGTTCTGGCGGATTACATCGGCCGTGAGATCCGCGCCTACTATGACAATGGAAACCATGACGACTCCCTGAATATACAGGACTTACAGGGAAATCCCTGGGACTTGGTGGAAGTTCCCACGGAAAGTGTCGGTTACACGCTCATAATTTCATTTCCGAAGCAACGAAAATTACTTCTACTCCAATTGGACGATGCCGTTGTCGTTCAAAAGTTTCACTTTACCAAACAAGAATGCTACGGAGTCACTAATATTGGAAAATACGTTCTTGTTGCCTGCTTGAAACATCTGGAACTTTGGAAAGTGGATGACGACCTAACGATGAAGAGGAAATCAGTTCTACCAGTGAAAGGCCTTAGAGTCGAAAACATACACCCAACTGAACCAAATCGTATTCTGTACACCGACTCAACAGATGACGGCTCGTTTTATTGCATCACAAAGGAAGGGGCAGTTGTGTTCCAGTATGATCACCCAGAGTTGTCTTTCCCTCGCGGCATTGCCACCGACAGGGAAGGTAATATCTATGTTGCGGGGTACAAGTCTAACAACATCCATGAACTGTCCCCCGAGGGTGAGCTACAGAGGCTGATAGTGCCTCAGATACACCTGTTCCACCGCCCACGGGTGCTTATTGAGAACGGTGGATCCATTTATGTTATATATGGCAAACACAAAGTTTTGGAATTGTCATAGATAACAGTTTATCAGAATGATCAAATTTTTATTCATAACTTCATAACATGATTTTTCAAATTAATTATTTTGTACAGAATCAATATTCTGTTTTGAATTAAATTCTTCAATGCAAATAAATAAATGTGTACTCGATCTCCAATTATTTCTTAATAACAACAACAAATTCTTGCACCAAGATCAATACAAATACAGACAACATTTAGCCCAATTTTGAAAACAATGAAAAATTTAAATTGCACACACAAAGAGATGTTGAGTTATAAACTTGTGAACATTAATTCTTTAATTTTTGATTCCTTATTGCTTTTCTCTTCTGTCACAATTTTCTTTCTTTTGTCTCTCTCTCTATCACCATTTTCCTCCTTTGCCCCCCTTCTTTTTCCGTTTCTGGGCCTGGGCGGGCTTCTGTTGCCTGGGCCCCTGGGCGGCAGGGGCAGGGGAAGGGGCCGAAGGGCTAGGGGAGGAAGCGGTGCCTGGGCGGGGGGAATTAGGGTCACTGCCAGGAGTCTTACTGGCATCTCTGTCAATGAAACAAACAAATTGGTTATCTTAATTAACTCTAAGTTTATGAGCATTATTATTTCTGACATCGGTACAAATTAAAATAATCAAATATACCACTGTAATTACTGCATCAAATTAACAAGTTTAAAATTAATTCTTTTGAATACCAATATAAAGAATATTTGATAAAAATATTAAAAAAAAATTATCAGTAATAACTCACAAATTCACAATTTTTATGATCAATATTGTGTTGAGGTACAAACATTAATAAACCTTGTTAAAAGTAGAAAATGTACTTACAAACTATCAGTCAACCCACTAGTAGCTCCTTGAGGACCTTTACCTGTAAATAAAATGGTAATAGTTGGCATTAATTAAGTAAAACAATTAGATTATAGCAAATTCCTACAGGCTATTGGTTTGAATCTGTCTGAATGAACATACCAATGTCCTTGCGTTTATCCCTCCTCTTTCCTCTGTAATATGACCTCTCTTTACGAGGAAGCCATCTTTCTGGATCAAGCTCAGCATCAAGGTTCTTTGGCATCTTGCCTGTAAAACCCCAACATGTGATAATGCATAAAGTACAGTAACTGTCGATTCATATTTTACACAAGTTTCTGATTCCTGTTTTGTATACTGGTATATTGGTGAGAATATAAAATTGCTAACACCTTAATTTTTTAACTTCATATATAGCTCTAAGCTCACAGAAAAATAATGACGAAATCTTAAAATCTGTGAGGATAGGTTCTCATGTTTTTATGAAAATATCTATTATCACTGTTTAATTAGGAATTTACTGTAGAAAAAAAACCCCATACAGTCGCACCTGTTTTAAGCGGCCACTTGTGGTACAATGACAAACTGGCCGCTTAAGACAGGTGGCCTCATATTCCAGGTTTCAAATTAATGAAGAAAAACGAGTATATTCATTTTGGCTCTATTGCACAGATTAATTACATGTAATAGCATCTGTAAAAACTAAACGTGTGGGATTGAAACTGGCCGCTCATGGCGGGTGGCCGCTGATTAAAGGTGGCCGTAACAGCAGGTGTGACTGTATTTAAAGTCATTTATTCTAATCATTTTCTTCTAAAAAGTTATTTTCTATGGCTGTTGGGCTGACATAAGCTCCTCAAACAGGTAAACAGATCTATTAAAGCTTCAACATTTCTTACCCTTCTTCTTCTTTTTCTTCTTCTTTTGCACGACCATATCACCAGCCCTATAAAGACAGAAAACCAGATAAAGCATGGAGTAAACACACTCACATATTCACCAGGATTTACTCTATCAGGGTTATTTTTTGCCTCATGTTATTTTGGCCAATTTAAGGTTGTACATCAAAGTATATCACTAAATCTAAATTTGACCTAACATAGTTAGGGTTAAAGAGAAGTAGCTTTCAGTTTTCAACCAGATCCGTTTTAAATATTCGCCCCACTGTCAATGAAGGCAAATATAAAATGGAGGCAAAGATTTCCTTGTATACAATCCCTTAATATAATTTTAGATTAGCGACATAATTCAATTTTGGCCTTTCACTATGTTAACAGTAATATCAATTAAAGAGAAACAACTCAAAAGTAAAGCAAGTAACCATGCTGTACAGCACATTCTAATACGAAGTAATTCATACTGATATAAGTGTCCTGACTTACGGTCCGGGGGATGGAGCGGCGTCCGTCTTCTTCTTCATGTACTTGGGCCCCAGGGTACTGAAGGAGGTCTCCAGCTGATCTACATCAATGTCCTGGGCAATCTCCTCCACCGAGGGCAGGTCCTTACTGGCTCTGATGGCAGGTTAAGGAAATCACAAAAAAAAACCCACTGTGCATGCTTTATGAGTCTCTATTAAACTAACACTCTAGAGTTTTTCTCAAGAAGTGTAGAAAAACACCAAATGAAAAGTTAACTTAGATACATGTGTACATTGTAAAAAAATACTTGTCAGCTGAAACAGTGTTTGCGTTATATAAACTTATATCTTTAGGAAATCAATTCCGAGTACAATAGATATATATATAGGTACTTGTACATAGAATATAAGGATACAGTTTAGCTTTTTCTGGGTCAAATTGGGAGTAAGCAGAGATCAGCTGGGCCAATATTCTGGGATCATCCGGCTTTTTCCTGTCAAAATAAAATTCCATTGGTAGTTTATTTTTGCCTAAACTTCAATAGAACCTTAAATTATGTTCTCACTCATTAATAAACCTTGGATTGATTTGAATAATTTTAAGAGAAAACAGTCTACTAGTCGCTTAAAGTAAAGCATATTGTATCGTACATATACAGTATATAGCAGAAAGGAAAAAAAAAGAATTCTTACTTCCTAAGTTCTTCCAACATTTTGGCTGCTTGCTGAGGACTTCCATTCTTCAACTGGAAATCGGCATTAGCTCTCATCAGCATGGGTAGAGATGGGGACTTTGGCTACAGTAGTGAGGAAAACATGACAATGAAGACATCAAGCACAAATGATAATATTTTTGTTTCACAATAAAATCACTTAAGAAAATATTTTCTTATAAGTAGGAAAATAGCTCATCTATTAATTCCTACGCATTCCTTTCCAGGAAACTACCTTTAATATACATAGCTCTCTATGAAAGTGTGAATGTCTCAAAGCCACTGATTTAATGCACGGCTTATACACTCGAAATGATTTACATAATTTAAAATGTAAGTTACATGTTAATGATAGTGATAGTACATGTACTGATTTATACCACTTCATAAACCTGATTCATTTAACATACAGAAAAAAAATTTCCCCTTTGGCCAATCCTACCTGGTTCTTGTTGTACCAGCTGACAGTCTGGACCAAAACCTCTGACGCCGCTTCCTTGTCCTCTTGATTCAGATAGAGTGCCACCAAGGCAGACACCTACAGATACAAAACTTACATTTATATTCTAAATAAAAAACGCCCACTGTAAACGATAGCCCTGAACTTTTCTCTATTTTGTAAAATTATTATAATTTGTGGGTACCCTGAGCTTAACCAACCAACTAAATTTCCCAATTAATTAGGAAACATGGCAATCTCTAAAAGGTAAAATCAGATCCCTGAAATAACATCTCTATGCACTTTTAAAACTGAAAACCCACTTAAATTTGCCCCAAACAAATTTCCAATGTATTCACAGAAAGATAAAAACTTGGCTCTAGCTTTGACTTACCACTCCTGGCTTGTACCGGAGATCCCCCAGGGCCTTGAGTGACTCGCAGGCCTCGTACACGTGACCCTGGGTCAGGTACAGCTGGGCCATCACCAGTTTGGTGGTCAGGGCCTTGTCAGGGTGGGTGGCTGCATAATCCTGTTGAAGTATAGAAAAAGATAAGAATCTCGTCTGTGTTGCTGATTCATAAAGTAAATGTTATGCCAAGCCATGATCAGCTTAATTAGGGAAATCTAAAATGTGTTATTCCCAATATTGTCTTATATTTTTTTAAATGGCATATTAGAATTTATATAATTCGATCACAACAAATTCACACTGCATGTAGGTGTATAAACAATGTATTATAAACAATACATGTATAATTCTTTTTGCAAAGAAACCAAATGTAAGTACATAAGGATATTCATTTCAACAAAACTATTAAATTTTGAAAAACATAAGAATAAAATCAATACATCCAAAATATTAAAGATTTTTGGGAAAAGTTATAAAACTGAGATAAAAGTAGAAGAACACCTACATTGAGAAGTTTTTGGGCCTGTTCAGCTTTCTTCTCCTTCACAAACTGGGCAGCCTCTATCAGAACAGGGGCAGCCATGTCTGGGTACTGCTTCTTCAGCTGGGCAGCTAGATTATGACACTGCTCGCCCTACAGGTAAACAAAACACTCCATTCAACAGTCTTATATTTTTTTTTTCAAGGTACATTGTAATTTGGGTTTTTAAAATGGTGGGGCTATAATCATTTCTCACCTGATATTAATCTGAAGATGTTTTTATGCTTTTTTTTTGCAGATATCATTGATATATGAATTTTTATTGATCTCAACATAAGGGACCCTAATCTTTAAAAAAAAAAAAAAAAAATTAACAGAAAGATGCATCCATACATTCACAAATGTAATGTAAATGTATGGATGCACTAATGGACCCCATTGCCAAATTTATGTATTTTTATATACCCAGTATTTACTTCAAAGTACACTGTACTGATGAGGTGGTACATTATATGTACATTACTTGGTTTGTGTACAGGTGAAGTATACACTAATTAATACATGTACATTACCTGGTTTGTATACAGGTGAAGCAGGCACTGATTGATACATGTATATGTAATTTACCTGGTTTGTATACAGGTGAAGCAGACACTGATTGATATATGTAATTTACCTGGTTTGTATACAGGTGAAGCAGACACTGATTGATATATGTGATTTACCTGGTTTGTATACAGGTGAAGCAGGCACTGATTGACATTGATGGAACACTTCTGTCGGGACGTCAGTTTCTGTTTCAGGTTATCGCCTGTAGCTAGCTTCATCTTCTTCTTAGAGTCGAATACACTCTGGTCCTGTTTACAGAACAACAAATCTAATGCAATACTTGAACGATAATAATATATTCTCTTAACATCAAGTATCAGAGTTTTATTTAATTACCGGTACATGGAATTAAAATTTAGAATGAAAATTCTATAACTTATCTTGAGTAATACTGCATTTACTTAAAAGGTAAGTACACTGTACATGTATTACTTGGTTTCATTTTAGTTAGATTTATTAAAATTTATGTTGAATGATAATGAATTTTAGTTTTTTAAGAAAAGAAAATATCGTGTACTTAATTTTATTTCACTTAATAATTCCAAATAATAAAGAAGATTTCTAAAACTGTACCTTTAATAATTATAATTCTTCAAAGTGTCAAGTATCAATTGGCTTAATCTAACTTGATTATAAATGATAATCTTTAGCCTGTGTGTAACTTTACCTTATTCAGTGTGACAATGTTGTTGGAAGCTACTGCCAGCAGTCCTACATCATCAGGTCTGTAATAGTTAGTCATGATACAATAAACAGCAATGCAATATAAAACTCTTATCATTTCTAACTGTTTTTTTTAAATGCAAAGAAGAATTTGTGAAATAATGAATATTTCCTTTATTGGCTTTTACCTGTTTTTTAGAACCTGGTTGTATATCTGAAGAGCTTCTTCATTTTTACCCAGCTTTTGCAGAACAAATGCCAACTGAACCCTGAAAATAAATGATACCTAAAATTAGACACACTGAAAAAAGACCTTGCTAAATTTACCTAAGGGGGAAAATTCTAAAACAAAACCCTGATGGGAGAGAAAATCCCAAAACTTATATGATACCACATCATTGTATATTTAAATAAAATTTATAACTGATATTATTTCAACTACCTGTTCTTACTATAAATAAGCGAATTCAATTTAATTCTATAAATCACAACTAAAATTAAAGCAATGCCACATTCAACAATGTAGACTGCTAGTTATATCTTGAACTATCATTCTGTCGGATGAGGAAACTGTGAGGACCAAGTCCAGGCTGCACTGCCAGGAAGTTTGTAAAGCCTAACCCCAAATCCAATGAGCAGCAAAAACAAGTAGCCCTCTTTTACTTTCTTTTAACTTAAGAACTCGCTCAGGGGCCATAAAACTAGGACAAGCTCACATTCCATCTTTTTCTCACTTTTACAAAAGGAATTGATGTATATTGCAGATAATGGGTTCAAAATTTAGCAAGTCTCTATACACACTGACAGTGTATGATACATGAACCACAGGGGTGGTTTCAAAAGTTGAGGCAAGATTATAGGCAGCCCTGATAAAATGAATTGAGATGATGTAGGTAAATATAAGTATTGATGTTAACTAAGCTAGCCTCTGTGGCTTCACGGTAAGAGGAGGATGTATAGTGAGGCTGCGGCCTAACTCTTGATGGCCAAATATAATAAAGTCCATTGGTAAATGTACCTGATGATTCCCAGTTCCTCCTCGATCTCTTCCTCCGTCACATCAGGATCATCCTCAAAACTTTCCTTGCAGTAAGCTGTCAATACATGGAAATAGTGTCATATTCATTATATATATGTACTGCAGCTTTACATACATTACATGGAGGGGGCTCATAATTCACATATTGTAAAACATTAGTTTGAAGTAACTAATTTTTGGGATCAAAATGAAGATTATGTGGTAAAAAAAAAATTACAAGTGACCAGATACTTTTGATGACTAGTTTGGAGTGAGAAAAAGTCGCAACGATAAGGCTCTTGCAAACCTCACTAAAGTATTTCGCAAGTGAATAAAACTTGGTTTACATTATATTTGCCAAATCTCTTCATTACATAGAAGGGGCCCACAAAGCGCATTTATGTACGGCATCTTTACACTCAAACAAGAGGCGTACCTTCTGCCTTCTTAAGCTTCTGCTCCGCCCCTTTGTAGTCCTCTCGGCCAATCAGGTAACAGGCCATGTTATAACACAGCTCATACGAGTTCTCCTCTAGTCCAGGGTTGTCCTTTGAAACCAAAAATGTATAATGAAAATTTAGAAACTGATCTTTTAAATTGTCATGTATTTACTCTTGGTCACATTGTTGACAAGACATGACACTAACATATCTTATTCTGCCTCAAACCCTCCATATATACTTACAATATTTTTCCTCTCCCATAGCTGCAGTGAAGCAATGACAGCCGAAAGGTTTGTCTGTCTCTCCTCCTCATAATCATCCTTTACAAAAAAGATTTTTTAAAAGATTTAAAAAAGTAAATGAATTCTGAACATATATATTCTAATCAATAGGATTCTTTTCTGCTTAAGGTGGCTCTATACACCACTTTTTGATGACGCAGTACGCAAAAAAGTAAATCTGGAAGCATGCATTTCCGGTACTGGCTGATTTAAACTGAGGTGAATTGTATGGGAACCGTTATTTTGAAATATTTGTGAAATGGATAGATTTAATTTGATAATTGGAAAATTCATTACTTACAAGTAATGTAGTATGTGACACCTTCACGTTGTGTGGTATTATTTATCGAAATAAACAATAAAATCAAGTATAAATTTTAGAGAGTTTCTTTAGCATCATCGATATGTTACAACGTAGCGCAGTAGGTTAGTGGGTTCACTACAAACCAGAAGGTCATGAGTTCGATTCCCGTTGAGAACAATAAATTTTTTAACTTTCCAAAAATTTCTAAAACGTATTTTTTGGTTGAATACCGTGAAAGAAAGATTCTAAACAGGTGAAAATATTTCAATTATAATATACTTTAATGCACATTAATATTGACACCTAACGGGGATGAGAGGGTTGCTTTGAATTTCTCTCAGGTTGGGATACATAAATCCTATTAGCCTAGTCAATGTTCCCCTTTATTTATTTGACTTAGTTTTGCATTAAAGCGAATATATTCACTTATACAGGGCAAAGTCTATAATGAAATATGTATGTATTTATCATTCCAACATTATATTAAGGAAATTTTCTTCAACTCAGAAATGAAAAGTCCCCAAGGTGTTTGAGCCTTGGGACTTAGGAACGATAACCCTTACATGAGGAACTTTCATACCAAATAAAATTTAAAATATTTTTTGTGTTTATTTGCAATGGTTTTCATTCAATTTTTTATGTCACATTTATTAAAATACATTTTCTTATAACATCAAGCAACTTTTTCAGATGATTTGTCAACAGAGTAAGAAAATATGAAAAAATATGTTTTGGGGAAATACTAAAAAAAATTGCAATAATAACATTTTTGAATGTTAAGAAGTGTTATATTTTTTTTATGTGTCCGAAGGAAATATCCATCATATGACAAAATAATTTCTCTCAATTTGTTGATAGCTGTCTTTTTAAAAAATATTTTACAAAAACACGAAAAAACATTAAAAAATTCTTTAAAAATACCTATAGTATCCCTATCGTCATTTTAATATTTGATAAGTATATGTTTTGTGGTCTTCTATTGAAAATTGGAATAAACTGTGGGTGTATAGAGCCACCTTAAATAGATCATAGCACACAAGAGCAATGCTAAGATCTATTCTCTATTATCTACAAGATTGTGTTTACAATATGTTATCCCTCTAATTGATATCAATGGAAACTGTTACAGATCGCAAAACCAGAATGTACATGTAAAAAGTCCCACCTCTGAATTTTTGATGACATCCCTGTATAAATCATAGCACTCTTGGTACTCTTCCAAACGATACAGCTAAAAAAAAGACAGTAGTGTTATATAGCATCTTTAACCTCTATTGGTTTTTTATTTTTAATAAACAAGGTAATTTTAAAACCACTTAACCATATACAAATTGAAGATAAAGTTCAAAAATAAATTTAATTTCAAGTTCTCCATGAAACAGCATTGTGACAATGGGTTTTTTGGGGTACTAGTCATTTAGATATCTGACAGTTATTCACAATCTAAATCATTGTCATGCTCAATGACAATAAAAAAATTGAAAGTTAAATGAAGATTCTACGAACCACTTGAGACAGCAACTCTTTGGCACGGGTGTCAGGTTGGGGTATCTTTCTCAGGGTGCTGAGGGCCTCTTGGGTCCTGTTCAACCGGTATTCACAATAGGCCTTCTCAAAAGCTACAGAACTTTCAAAAACACAAAAAGAATTCAACATAAACACAAGGGTTATTAAAAATCAGTAATATTGGAAAAAACACCACTTAGATTTACAATTATATTCTGCATTTCAATGTGTTCTAAAAGTCGTTCTTTCAATCTTTGTCTTGACAACAAAAGTTTTGATAAGGAATTATAAAGAATACATGTAAAATATGCACGCATAGACTTAAGTTGGTTAAAAAAACAGATGCATCAGGTTCAGTACCAGTAAATATACATGTACCGGTAATTGTCCTTGGTCTAAACTTATTACCGTATACTGTAATGATACATCTTTATGACAATCTAATTAACTTCTTAGTACACTTAAGATAAAATACCTTATCAAGTCTTTATTTTTGTTGATCTGGGTCAGGGCATCTTCAAATTTGTCTAGTTTGATCAAGCAAACAACCTTGCACTGAAAACCAGTTTCATTCTTTGGAAACTCATGCACAACTGAAAAAAAATTTAAATGTTTTTCTACAAAAATTCTTTGAACAATTCATGCATTATCAACTCTTTATAGCTACAAAGTCATCCATCCAAATTTTTTTTAGACCAGAAGCTACAGAACTACATCTAGATTAATGTTATTCAAACAGTAAATTGAAGAAATATAAATAGTTACTTAAATAACTGTTACGATGATTATTTTACTGCAACAAGAAACCTGTGATGCTGTAGATTCCTCTATATTTTATGTCCATATTCAATTCCCGTTATTTGTATCAAATTGCAAGAATATAAAATCGTGAGGGCCAACGTTTTGTTGTTATTTCAAACAGTTAACAACTGTCAACAAAAAATAAATGATATAGCAAAAGAAATGCTTCTCACAACTAGCAGATATTCATTACAAGTTTGCATCAAATTTGGGAATTTAAAATAATCCAGCCTTATAAAGTATTCTCCTGCCAATCTATACTACTGGTCTAAGTCTAATTTAACAAACGGACGTGATACTGAGGTAACAACTACATGTAGACATACTGTAGTACTATATCGATGGATAAAACACCCTAACATATGCCAAGAGAAAATTCGCGTATAAAATGTCAAACCGGTCCGCAAATTCAATTATTCTTCAACAAAACCTACTTCTGTTGGCTACTTTTAATGCCTTTGCGAATTCCTGATTCTGTGCAAACTTGTTTAACTCTGCAAATCTGGAAGATAAAGCTGGGGCATCTTTTTCCGAGTTCTGAGCCATGTTGCTACACCGGAAGTAGTTGGCGATTATGAATTAGACAAGTTGTTCTAAGAATACATGACTGTCACGGGCACTCTTACTACCAAAAAAAAATAATTCTGTGCCATTATCTTATGACTTTAATACAGGCACGTAGCATCAGGGGGGGGGGGGGGGGGGCAGGAGGGGCCTGGCCCCCCCCCACTTTTTATCGCAGCAACAAATTTTTTAAAATTTACATATAAAAAAATGAATTATAATGGAGTTGCCCCCCCCCCCACTTTTTTGGAAGTTAGTAAAAAATTGGTATGAAAATTAGGAAATGAGTAGTCAAATTGAAGTACCCCCCCCCCCCCCCCCCCACGGATTAGGATTTTTAAGATTTTTGGAAAACTTTAAATTTCCCTTTTTTTGCTTGTCAAGATTTTTTGGATGGGTCTGGCCCCCCCCCCCCCCCCACTTTCAAAAACGATGCTACGTGCCTGTAATATAGTAACTAGACAAATATACAAAATACAGCTTAAATATATAAACACGATATGATATAAATCTGATTTACAGTACTAGTATATCATTTCTGAATTCATCTAAAATGGGTAAAAGATAAACTGATAAAAGTGGATAGTTTAATTAGTGGCGGAGGATCTCAGATACGCTGATGGTATGTGTCGCTGTGTATAGCGTGTCTGAAGTTGTCCACTGATGGTTAGTTCCTAATTGTTGCTGGTATGTTATTCCATCGGCAATGATAGTTGCTGGCCAATGTCAGTTTTGTTCCAATTAAATCCAAAACTCCACCTAAAATTTCTCACATAATTTCAATTTTTGTAATTAATATTTGGAGACAACAGATTGGGAGATTCGAGACGACAGGATTCTAGAAAATTTATTGAATCACATAAAGATTCATGAAGAGCGCAATTACGATCAAATTATGAGATAATTGTGTAGTGAATTTCAAGTGTTTCTTTTTTATTCGCGTTCATAGCGTCTTCTTTTGCATAAGACCCCCCCCTTAGATTTTACTAATTAACTTTGCCATATATCAAAGATTTGCTCTCTTTCTCTCTCTCTCTCTCTCTCTCTCTCTCTCTCTCTCTCTCTCATGTCATTTGTTAAATTAAACTCAAATTCAATACATTTTCGGAAATCTTCATATCTTGCATTGCTTATACTCAGTGCATGGTTTAAATTAAGCGCTGCATGACAATTAAACTGTTTTAGTAAGTACTGTTATCAAAAAGTTCGATCAAAAGAAGAAAATTTCTATGAGAAATAATGTGATCCAAATTACACATGTATGCACAACTACAAATTGTACCTAACAATGTTAGGAGTTGCGCCGTCATGGAGTACTACGTACCGGTATCACTGATGATTCAATGAATATAGAAAATTCTAAGTTCAAAAGTTGCAATAAGGTTACAACATACATAATAGTACACAGTGTGACTTTAATAAGTACATATACACAGTGCACTGGCGTCGGAAGCAAATTGAAAGTGGCTTGGGGGGGGGGGGGGCTAGACTAATCCTCAGAAATATTGAGAAAAAAAACCTCATTCCCAAAATCATGAAAATCCTAATCTCCGTGGGGGGGGGGGGGGGGGGGGTGGGGGGAGTATACCTATAGTTCCACAATTTTTTTTTACCTACCCAAAATCCCCCCCCCCCTAATCCGAGGGTGGGGGTGGGGGGGGGGGCGCTAGTATGCCTATGACTCCAACTTCTGAATCTTTCAAGGTAAAATTAGGATCAATTACATTTCCGGCGCGAAAAAGTGGGGGGGGGGGGCGGGGGCGGCTGAACCCTCTATATATGATGCTATGTGCCTAATAGTTAGGTCTAACTTTGCAAAAAAAAAAAAGTGCCCCCCCCCCCGCTTCCGACGCCTATGCAGTGCTGTGAAATGTTGTTGCGGTCTAAGTTCTAGAGGACGCTGACCAAAAGGAAAAAAAACAATTAAAAATTACACCCCACCCCAGCTTATTAAAAATTACACCCCACCCCAGCTTAGGTAATGAAAAAGAGAGATATAGCAAACTACATGAAGTATAACTTTTTGTTAACATGGCATACATGGGCTAAGCATTTTTAAATCAATTTACTTAATTAATTAATGCCACGGTTGAAAAATTATCAAAGATACTATATCATATATAGCCCCCTCCCAAAGTCCCAATCATTAAGTTAATTGTTTAACAATAAATAAAAACAAAACACCCCACTAAACCAATTATTCAAATAGCCATTGATTTTGTTCTTCTTTTTTTCCGAATGGATATGTATCTCGTGCGTAAAATTATATAGAGTTCATAAACTATAAGACTTTACACTGCACGAAAAGTCGCGTTTAATATAATTTTATAGATTCGTTTACCAAATTATATTTCTTGTTTTTAATATAATTTGTATATAACGTTATATTATATGCAAAATATAATGTCATTTACTTGATTGGATTTTATAATAAAGTATAATTAGATTTAATGCGATATACAACAAGAATAATGTAGTTTAATAGAAAAAATTATACGTTTCGTTTAAGAAAATTGACATTCATACGTAAATACATTTATACATAAAGTTTAATAATGTTTCTGGTATTCAGGAAATATATATGATAATTAATGTGTCAATAATATGTTATTTTATACAAAATAAAATGTTGTTTACGTACTCGAGCATTATTGCAAATACACAAAATCGTCTATATATGTGTCAAAGTATCTGATATTATGTTCTGATTTAATCATGGGAGGGGTTCGAGACGGTAAACACAAAACATCCTAATGATTATTTTTTCAGACACGTATAAGTAGATTAGATACAATATACCAAAAAAGAATAATAAAGTTTAATAGAAAAAATATATAACTATGATAATTTTAGTTTGATCTTTATATGTAAATTTGCTTATACTTGAAGTATAACTAAGTTTGATTTGCATTAAATATACGTGATAATTAATGTGCCATTAATACATCTTTCATTTAGAATAACATATTGTTTATACACTGATAGTCTACAAACTGACAAAATATTATAAAGCATCCAATATTATTATCTGCTGCAGCTCTGAATTTCGAACTTACATGTACGTGGAAGGGGTTTGCGGCGAAAAAAACCCCCCACAAAATTAATCACTTCAAGGAAATATTTGATTTGTAGTAAAAAAAAAAAAAACTCACAAAGCAAATAAAAAACATTTGACTATAACAATTGATTCAGGATGAGAGAGAGAGAGAGAGAGAGAGAGAGAGAGAGAGAGTTTGTTTAACCTCTACGCGCATGCGAATCAAATTAAGCCAATCAAAATTCGAGAGAATTCTGAACCCGCCAAGCTGCGTTGGAGATAACATGATGATGATAAACATGTCGAGTGAAGTAGCGAAGTAGATCTATCAGAATTTAGTGCTCTTGGACTGATGAATCATCAGATTCGTACATCGACGAAATCTTTAGGAACATCCATTGTCAAGACCATTGTCAAGTGCCGAAAGGGAAGAAAGAGTCACCACCATGTCAAGCAGGTAGAGCGCTCGTGAAAAACAAGATGGCGAAACAGCTATGCCCCAACTTCTGTTCTTACATGTAGCAGCACCTTGGAGATAGGTTCGCCGGCCAGTAGTACCAGTTGTTTAATAGGTATGGTGGTGATTACGGTATCGATAAACAAGCGTCCCATTAACACATGCTCTTGTAATTTTATAGTTACTTCCCCTTGTGAACATGATTATTTCCCTTGTGAGAATTACAGTCAACTCGTAACCAAACTGGCTTGTAATCATTTAGTCGGATAGTCCGAGTGAAAAATAACTTCAAATTACATGATTATGCCCACAGTCATAACTTTTTAATATTGATATTCATTTAAATAAATATTGTCAGGTATGTCATATTATCAAATTACCATATTATCTACCTGTATAAGTATTTGTACTCACAGATGCTTGGGGACGGGACCCCCAACCCCCATATTCACCCCCCCCCCCCCCCCACATTCACAAGTTATTTTTTCACCATTTGACACCTTATGAAATTAAAGAGACCATCATTTCCAGCCGGTCAGTACTTTTTCAGTTATGAGCCCGTCCTATAGACCAATCCACACTTTACAAAAGTTATCTCCCTTGGCCGCCATCTTTGGGGAAAAACCCATATATTTCTCACAGTAGCCTTTGTAGTTTAGAGGATTGTAACTTCGTCATTTCAACTCATTTGACATTAGAAATTGGTTTCCTTTGTGAATTTTGATTGCCCCAAGTTGGGGCAAACCACACATCAAAGGAATAAATTAAATCCTAAGAGATTTCTTCACAGGACGCCCAAATATTTGGTTGCATAAAGAAGGGAAAAGTTGTTTTTTCCCTTTTGACCTTTGGGTTGACCCCGCAAAGGGGAACAACTTTTGTAAAGTGTGGATTGGACTATGATATCGCGGTAGTTATATTATTTTGTCAAAAAATCTATCAATACGAAAATATTTCCAGAAACTAATGTTTTGTGAGTTTATATACCTCAGTAATGTTTAAATTGTCTGTTTATAATGTCTAAAAATATTCCGACGTCAAATGTCAATTTCAGCGCGTGCTACTATAAGTAAACAGAAATACCGCGATACCATAGAACATGTAGAACCAGCGATATGATAGAAACAATTATAAATAATTTAAGGATTTCCTAGCGAGGTGTCAAATTTTACAAGATGGTGTCTGCTGACATTGCGAATTCTTTGCTTTTTATACCAGGGGTATATATTTTATTTCTACATAGCTTTTGCGTTAATTGTGTTTTTTAAATGTAGCATAAATCAACATATGGTTAAAAATAAATGATAAAAAAATAACTCGAGAATGGTGGGGGGGGGAGCAATGATTAAACACCCAAGTTTCAAATTTAATCAATGTTTATTATAATTTGTCCCAAGTTATTGCTTCCATCACTTTTTGATGATTTTTTATAAAAATACACCTACACTCAAATAGAAGTACAGTTGAAATCGATGAAATGGAAAATATATCCAAGATATCTCCATTCAATGACACATCATTTTTCACTCATAAAAGTTCACAGAAAGTCAATTGATTAAGAGTCGGCTTGGGTATACAAGTCGGTTTGGGTACGACTTGACTTGATTCCCCTTAGAGGCCTAGAATAACTCTTCAATGCCTGTATTTTGATTTATTTTCACTATTTTGATGAATAGGACCAGCATCGTGGCCTCTTTTCAAGTTGAGAAAGATTGAGTTTCAGCAGGAAAAAATCTTGGAGGGGCAGAAGGAAATCATCGCTAAATACTCTCTGAAAGTAATCCATCGCAAAAGAAAGGAAATAAGAAAGTTAAAATATGTGTACCCAGCCAAGTACATGTAAGTATATTTGATGTCAATAAAATATTGGTCTGATTTGCTATATTTAACATATAACCGCAAAAAAATGTAGGGATGTGACAATACACCAGTGCATCAAGGTATATACTTTGACGATATTTGGATCGATACATTTACCATAATATCAGAGCTTCATATATCAGCTATTTTAAGTCCGCGCGCCTAA
The DNA here is from genome assembly GCF_025612915.1 of Magallana angulata. Classification (NCBI taxonomy): domain Eukaryota; kingdom Metazoa; phylum Mollusca; class Bivalvia; order Ostreida; family Ostreidae; genus Magallana; species Magallana angulata. Next base: position 17,408,183 of record NC_069114.1, on the reverse strand, counting down.
TATGAAAGTACAAAGATGGCAGAAAATCTCGTAAAGTTGTCAAATCTAAGCTAAATCTGGAGTGTGGAAAACTTTCGGATTACTTGTTTATGAAAAGTAGTGAATATACAAGACGAAAGTAATTTGTAAATAGTTCAACGTTCATTTTAAATATAATGAAATCACTGGACATGTGGTAATACATAGACAGATTCAATAAATTTTAAGCCCTTATTCATGTTTTCATTAAGTTGCAATGTATCGTGATATGTATCATATGTATCATATCGCATCTCATGTATCGTGATTTGTACCAAATCTGCTAAGTAAAGTATCGTCCCAGCCCTGAAAAAATTCATGACTGAATTGAAGCTGCAGATGTTTTTTTTCAGTGATTAATCTATTGTAGCTTTTTGATTAAATGTTTTTTGAATTAGGTTTTGCTGGAATCTTGTTTGGGAGGGGGGGGGGGGGCTAAGAATTAGTGGATTATGTGGTACATTCTCTGACAAAAAACAGGAATTAAAACAGTAGGCTGCATCTGAACGCAACATTTTACAAAGCTTTGGCTAAAATAAATAAAAGAATTGGGTGATAAAGCCTTTCATTTTTGTTGTAACCTGATTTCCACACCTAAAACTCATGATGTTCTGTATAACTTACTGATTTTTTTTTTTTTGCATGTTTGAATGTAATATTGCTGAGACATAACATACATATATTTGATAAGCATAAATGTTGTGACTGGCTTGTATATTAATATATATTCAATCATTTGTACACATCTAAATTTTTTGTTAATTGTATTATACAGGCTTATACTGTAATGTACACGTGGAGTGTATTGAGAGGAGTTATCTCAATATCAGCAACTATATAACTGTATGGCCTTGGTATGATATTTTGTGAATGCATACTTTCAGATTGCTGTGCATGATGGATACTCCCATGGAATTTCCCTAGGATTGTAGTGAAAAATGAAATCCGATGATGGAAACCAAATATTGAAGTAAAACTTTTTAAAGAATTAATAACTTAGACCACACCAATAAAAATTTTTGTTTGCAGGGTTCGACACTAACCTTAGTCTGTTAGTCACAGACTAATAGATTTTCATACGGATTAACAAAATTTCTGTCTAGTCAGTCCGGTCAAACTAATAAAAAGTTTTGCATAAAAAATGTGTAAATTAACAATGTGTGATTGTCGACATTTTAATGGAAAACCCTGACTGTATTTTTATTATCTAGCATATGATACATTGCAGTGATTATAGAGTTCCCGGGCGAAAACAACAGAGGTATGCAGGATATTATGGGTGACTTGATTATTTTTTTGCCGTAAGGGGATGTCCGAGAAAATTAATAGGTTACAAGCGCACGTGTTTACAACAACAACAACAAATTACATTAAATAATTTGTGATAAATTGCTTATTATTTTAAACAGACTTTTAGAGAACTTAGACAATGAAAAGAACAAGGTAGCTCATAGCCTGGATCTAATTTGCATAGATCTATTTATAACATCTGTAATGGCGGCATACACCTAGTACACAGAGATAGTGAATACGCAGCTCATTGCTATGTACTGCATAGCACAATACAACTGAACATGTGCAACACCTGTAAGAAAAACATTATAGTGTATATTATGCACCCCTTTCTTACAAATGCTATTTAAAAACTCCATACTATGTATAAGGCAAATACGGTAATGCTCTGACGGGCACATAAAATTGCCTGCGGACTGGTTAAAATGAACAGGCACTAGTCCGGCTGGACTAATGCATAAAACAGTTAGTGTCGAACCCTGTGTTTGTCAGATCCCGCGCTCTTGTATTTAAATAAAACTTTACAAATAATATTCTAATTTTTGTTGCAATGTTATATTTTAGATGCAATAAACAGATATTTCCTGTCTATGCAAGGTAAAGGAAGGAGAGAGTCGATTCTTTCAAGAAAGGAATGGATCTGTATCAAAGGAAACAAGGGTATGCCCAATTATATGCACTGCATGTTTTGAGAGTCTAGACCATACATATGTTCAGATGTCCCTGTTTACAACTGCCAAAATCATGAACTTGTATTGAAGTTCTAATTTATGCTGTATTATATACGGTGACTGTTCTATTGATTTAACTTACCTTTTAAGATTAATAAGGAGTTTTGATGTATAAATCACATTTGCAGATAAGGCAAGAATTAACAGAAATGTAAATACTTGTTATTATGACCCCTTCAGACAAGGGAGGGAATACTACATTGCTGTTGTTGATCGGCCGGTCCACCAACAATTTCCTTTAACGCAGAGGTTGCTCCTATTGATATGAAATTTGACACACAGATTCATCATAATAATATTTTGGTCAAGTTTGATTTAGAGTCTAATTGAGCAATTTTTGACAGAGTTATGACCCTTAAATATGGGAAAATCCCAATTATTTGCTTTTTCATTCATTTCTTTGTAGAGGTCTCCAAGGAAGAAGGGACAATTGTTTTTCACAAATATCTCTTGTTTTTTGAAATATATAGTCTCATAACTGCAATAGTGTGTGCAGACAAATTTTCATGATGCACAAACGCCTGTTACTCCTCTTTCCAAAAACAATGATTTAATGCTTAAATAAATTGTCTGAGGAATTTAAAAGAAAAGCCTGAACATTTTACAATGTTGGCTTTTTAAAGACAATATGTGTGTATAAACATGTGTATTTATGTGTGTATATTTGTTGTAGAAATTGGAAGTTATACTATAGACAGGCTGTCGGGCTGTATTTAAACAAAAGACCTCCTGTGATGAGGAGAAAAAGAAACAAGTAGAAACTGTTTTTCTTGTCGAGTACTTGATGATGTCATCAGAATATGAAAATGATTGGGAAGATGACACAATATATGAAATCACATCTCTAAAGTGGCGCTCTGACGAATGTTTAATTGGACACCAAAAGTTCTGCTCTGAAATCCAAATGTTCAAAAAGGCAAAGTATAAGACGTATAAGGACCAACAATGAATCATCTAGAGACAAACCAGAAAATATACCAAATGAACAGAAATGGGCCATTTGAGATTTTTAAAAAAGTTGCTACTGTCATGTATAATTAGCTCACCTGAGCTGAAAGTTATTATATGGTTTTACTGATATGCAAGCATTTTGACATATACATTGTTGATTGTATAAAATTGTTAACTCCGTCCCATGGACAATTTTTGTTCCTTGCAAGAGGTTCATATGTTGATGTAGGTTTATTATCCATGTAGAAAGAGTTGTTTAACACTTCTTGAGAACTGCAAAGCTCAATATGTGATATGACTGTAAAATCATTGCAAAATAGCTTGATGTATTGTTGTAGTATGATGAACCTAAAAATATGCTGGGTATTTTTTTAAATACAGGATCTGATATTACCTGTTCAACTCATACTGTTATATAAAAGAATATTCATTGTGTATTTTTTTATTGTTGAATTTTTTTTTATGCTGATCAATTACAGATTAAATTTGGCCATTATGATTTTCAATTTTTGTCATATTGGCATGTAACCAAGTCATACTTTTTTTTATCTCAATTTATTTACAAATATGTTTAAGTTTATTTCCAGTAATTAGTGCATACATCTTTATAGCATAATAGAACTGAAGACAATAGGAGGTTATTTATTTTTAAAGGGAGCTCTGTTGGCAGTAAGTTGCAGATCTTGATACCCAAGTAAGAGAAAGGTGGCGTCTCTGACCGATCCTTTTGCTCTTGCTTGTGGGCGAGTGAGGCTTCCCTGTCAAAGGCTTGTATAAGTTTAAAATCATAGATCAAATTATAAACTAAACACATATATGAGTGATATAAATTGGTTATTTTGATGAATATTTTATCATAATTTGTTTCTTTTGTTCTAAGTAGAGAGTTAAAGACTAGATTTTTGATAATTTATTGAGTAAAGAGTAGTTTTTATGGACATCTAGGCAGTTATACAGGACTTTTTGTATGTATATCTTTCAAAGCTTGTTCCTGAAACCTGGGCGTAGACTAGAAAGTTTACGGAAAAAATACAATTTTTATCTCAAGTTATTTTAATCTACATATTTGTACAAGTTTCACTTATATAATTAATTAGCTCTATAGTGAACAAATTTGTTGTTAAAAATATACAGGAGACAATGCAAGAGTATTTTGAAAGGGCTTTGCTGGCAGTAAGTTGCAGATCTTGATACCCAAGTAAGAGAAAGGTGGTGCCTCTGACCGATCCTTTTGCTCTTGCTTGTGGGCGAGTGAGGCTTCCCTGTCAGTTTCTTACAGATGCAAGGAATAAACAAACAAGACTTAATAAGACATTTCTGAGTAAAATAATGGGGAACTGTTTTCTTTTTATGATAAGTAAGATTGAGTTGAATATTTAGTGTCATAACTATATTTTACATTCTGTACATACATATGCCAGGTCTTATTTCAGACCTTAATAGGATAGACTAGAAGAATTTTTATTGAAAGTGAATTTTAAGCAGGAAACAATGAAAGAGTATTTTGAAAGGGCTTAGCTGGCAGTAAGTTGCAGATCTTGATACCCAAGTAAGAGAAAGGTGGTGTCTCTGACCGATCCTTTTGCTCTTGCTTGTGGGCGAGTGAGGCTTCCCTGTCAGTTTCTTACAGATGCAAGAAATAAACAAGACTTGATAAGACATTTCTGAGTAAAATATTGGGGAAACTGTTTTCTTTTTATGATAAGTAAGATTTAGTTGAATTTTTATAGTGTCAAAACTTTTTTAAATTTTGTACATGCATATGCTTGATCTTATTCCAGACCTTATTAGGATAGACTAGAAGAATTTTATTGAATTTCCATGATTTAAATTTACCATTTCGCCAAATTTTGATAATCAATTATTGTTTGCATTGGAAGTTTGTGTAAATTAAAATTTCTTTATATACGTTCCAAAATGTTAACTGAATAGTCTGGTCATTAGAATATGTATTTTTCTTTTCTGTATACTAAATTTTCAATATTATAATGTAAAAACCTAAGGAATTTTTTTTAAATCACATGAAGTGTTTAAAATTAGAGATTAGAGATGCACATGTACATCCTATTATTGAACAATTTGTTCATTCAATTTAGTATAATTTGGTATTTGTATGCATCATATATATAAATATATAGGGTTTTTTCAACGCTATTACATATAATATGATTGTTAATATATATCTTCTCTGAAGTGGTTTTCATGGAAACTCTTATCTATTTGCAGTTATGAACTATAGAGTATGAATGTAGTATGTATGTTTCTATGAAAACATGCTATTTTCAAAATACATGTTCTAGGAAAGAGAATTTGTGTGTGCGTGTGTATGTATTTTAGTGACCAATAAATAAGTAAAAAAAAATTGATTACTTCAGTATTGTCAACTTTCAACAATTGCTTTTCTTTATCCACATGCATTATATAGAAAAACTGACTTTGTCTTGTAATTTATGGTGTATATGAAAATACGCAAGTTAAACTAGAATTTGTTATTTGCAGACCATGCAGCAATTTTTATGGGTCTGTTTCAGTTGTGTTTTTTTCCCCTACTAGTCCATATAGATTCCATTATTTCCATTTAATGTGTATTAGCCTGCATTTGCTTAAGTCAAATGTGCATTTCACAATTCCAAATTTGGACATTTTACCTAAGTATTTTTTAAGAACTATATCAGAAATTGTAATGGCATCCATTCCATATGTATCTGATCATGACGTACGTATATATTGTAATTTTCTAAATTGTGACTTTTATGCTTAAAACTTTGAAATGTTTTGCTCTGTAAGAATACATTTATTTTTTTTTTTTACATCATTGAGACTTTAACATGCAATAAAATCGAATCTTAAGTGGACTTGTGTGTGATTTTAATTTTCAAAAATGATAGCAAAAACAATTTCAAAGAAAACAACTGGATGTTTGAAGTTATATAAAGATGTATGCGGTGGTATAATTATTTAATTAAACGAAAATAATGACGTAAAATATATACAATTCCAGTTTATATTGGCAGGTTTAATCGAAATATTATCGTCGCATAAACAAGAGGTATAATGTAAGTTGATAAAAGCGTTTATTTGAATGTTTTAGGAAGTTTAAGATATCCGTATATAATTTAATTTTTGACAGTTTTATAATGTAAAATGTAAATTAAACGAGAACAAATAATGAATTAAAATTCAACATTAAATTTTATTAACCAAACAAATTTAATATATCCATTAAACTTAATTTTTTGAGCATGTTTAATGAAAATTATACGTTTTATATACAAGAGGTATAATGTTAGTTTACGGAACACTTAAATCTGTACGTATGAGTAAGTTTACAATTTTTCCGACATTATTAAATTTGTTCTTTTACGGAATCCAGTAAACTCATATTAAATGCTAATTATTTTTAAACGTTTTCGGGCACACAATATGTAATACTACATACTTAAATTTTAAATAATCGTAACGTTTAAATTGCATTTAAGGTGAAATTAAACGCGACTTTTCGTGCAGTGTTATTTATGATTACCCCTTGGTTACCTCTCGACAAGCTCATGCGGGTTGAAATCTTTTTGCGTCCTCTCAACGCTTCACAACACGGTGGGGAATGCTTACGTTTGAAAGTACCTGTTTGAAAGAGACAACCGAGTGACAGGTTTCTTGTAAATATTTATTCCTTGTTACAATGTTGATTTAAAGTAAATTAAGGACATAATTTGCCATCATGTCTGATTCGGAGGATGAGGCACCAGATAAGCAGTTGAAAATTGTTATTATGGGAGATGGCGCTTCGGGAAAGGTGAGGAAAAACAAGAATGTTGGACAGTATCCAACGAAAAACGGTTTATCTGTATGTCACGAACTCGGAATCGATCGATCTATATAGAGGTTATCGTTATTTCTCCTTTATTAAATTAGCTGGCTATATCCTGATAGGGGTTGTTGTGCCAATATGACCCCAGAGAATGCCTTTAAACGTCATTGACAGTAATATTTGGAAAGTTTAAGCTCTTCAGTCTAAACTAATAACATGACAAATGTATTAGTCTGAAATTCCACTTATCTTTATTTTTTTATTTGAAAGAAGTACACTACTTCTTGATTATAAATATGATATTGATCCTTTGTGACAATGTATATATTCATAAAATAAAATTTTATGCCGCATGCACGTATGGTATTTATAGATGTTAACTAACATATAAGTAATTTTCAAATACAAATTAAGGATATAACCCCCCCCCCCCCCCCATGAGTGTGTTTAAAATTCTCTCACAGAAATGAAATTAATGAAGAAAATTATAATTATGAAATAAAAAAAAATCCTAATATATGATTAATTTTATAATGTTAGAGTTGTGACAGACTGGTTCAAATACTGGCACCAGATATCTCAGTGGGTAGAGCACCTGAATAGAGATTCAGGGGACCCCGGTTCAAACCCCAGTCTGGTCCATCATTATTTCTATTTCTCCTATCCCGTTACATGTGCATGGTGCTTTACCAACCCCTGAAACTAACAGGTTAACTCCTGCCCAGAGAAATTGCCTAAGGTGATATTCAAGGGCCGAGATCATTTAAAGGGGGGGGGGGACGTGATAGTTATACCGGTTCAAATACCGGCGCCAGATAGCTCATTTGGTAGAGTACCTGACTAGAGATTCAGGGAGCCTGGGTTCGAATCCCAGTCTGGTCCATCGTTATTTCTCCCATCCCGTAACACAGTTCATGTATATATACCCGGTAATTATTTTCTCAATGTTTCTATAAATATCATTATTAAATTGATCAAGTTTAAAAACCTTGGCCTGGCTCTGATACTCAAAAGAGATACAAGTATAAAAGTCCTATATATCTCTGTTAGTTCAAAGGTTAAATTCAGGCACTGTGAAATCATTAAATATTTTTGTTACTTATTTAAAGAGAAATTGAATGTAAACATTTGTCTGGAAATATCATTGTATTAAGGCCTTTACAGACTAATTATATAAAAATATTGTACTTGAATATTGAGTAACTCTTTAATGTGATTTTTACTAGACATCATTGGCAACTCGCTACTCTCAAGAGCAGTTTGGAAGGAACTATGTACAGACCATAGGAGTGGACTTCTTCTTAAAGAGGATTGTGTTACCAGGTAGGTTATTGAATTATAAATATTTACATTTTCCAGTGTCTTTGCCTGTGATAACACAACATATCGATTTTGTACTATATAACCCATCACTTCAAATGACGCCAAATTGAGGCGCTAGCAGGGTTTGCTTATTTATATTTAAATACTTAATCGTACGATGGCTTAAAATTATATAAATTTAAGTATTAAGGAATCATTCTTTGAATATTATGAGGTGATAATTTCGGTCGGGGTGGGATCAAATCTATCATAAAGCCCTTTGGGCTTTATTGGATTTGATCACGCCCCGACCGAAGTTATCACCTCATAATACGCAAAGAATGATTCCTTATTCATTAAATACACACTTGCCCTCATCTTGAAATAGGAAAGATCAATATTCTTTTAATATTTAATCAGAACTGTGTTGCAATTGATTTTAATGTTAACAACCCAGCATGCATCTGCTGCATATTTTTTTTTTTTTATAAATCTCATACGTTAAACACGTGTAAGTACACTATGATTTAGGGGGCTTTAAAAAGGGGAGAAACAAATTTTATTCATACATGTACTGACTACAGAGTTAAGTTTAACATTTTTCAGATAATTGTAAAATAATCAGGACATATAATGAACAATATTGAATTATCATTTCTATTATTATATTAATACTGGTACCTATATATTCTATTCACAGGTAGCTATTTTATGAATAAATCGATTTAAACCTAATGTTATTGATTAAAGTAATAATTCATACCTAAATTTTAGTATACACATGTATTGATATCTATACATGCATAAAATCAAGTTAGGTTTATTTTAGTATCTTTTTTGTTGTATGGTTTTCCATCATGCATATTACAAAATGACCCAATTTGGTACATCCAATACATGAAGATGTTTATATACATACTGAAAAAAAAATCTTGGAATGTCACACAGATGCTTCAAATTATTCTGAAGCAGTATTAGGCTGGCTCATGACAAATTTAACAACACTGTATGTTTATATTTTCAGGAAATGTTCATGTTGCTCTACAAGTATGGGATATTGGTGGTCAGACATTGGGAGGGAAAATGCTGGAAACATACGTGTTTGGCTCAACTGTAAGTATTTATTGAAGAAAAATGCTAACCGTAGATTCCTAATTAAACATGAGGAATTAATATCTGCATAATGCATAAAATCATGAGAAGCACACCTCGCAGAAATTAAAATCTCACTTCGGGGGGGGGCAGATATAAAAAAAATAAATAAAACTATGATAAAAATTGCAATTTTTCAATTTTTACATTCCCGTAATTTGATGCAAAATAATTGAATCGTGGAATTCAGTACTCTCTTGAAATAAGGAATCTCCAGTAATTCCAAGAATTGATTATTATTAATAATCAATGGGTGCAATGTTTCAAAGCCGTATATTCCTGCTGAGTTTATAACATAATCTAATGTCAGTAAAATATTGTTTTAAGTGTTTTACAGCCAGTTATTTTAATATCGTAAATTTAAATTTTATGTAGGGAATTTTATTGGTATATGACATCACCAACATTGCTAGCTTTGAGAATGTAGAGGACTGGTACAGCTGTGCAAAGAAAGTGTTCGGAAAGGACAGCAAAATGCCACACTTAGCCCTAGTGGGCAATAAAAGTAAGTGTTGAAGCATACCGGGAAGTTAATGTTAAGTGTATGGGCAATAAAATTACATAAGAAGGCAAATTTTTTGGAACAAACGTTTTTTTTAGTTACCTGAAATTCTAAATGTTAATTACTAATTGCTGTGTTTTATTTTGTATGAATAATTTTTTTGACAAGCAGATTAGATTGATATTTTAATTACAGGACTGTATAAATTGGCATTAAACAGTTTTGTGTATAGTTGTTCTTTAAACACTTGCTTATTCATTTTTCTATGAATAAACTTTTGAAATTTTGAATACCAGTAGTGTTTAAAATAACAAATTGAAATTGGATGCAAAAATTTCCATTTCAGTTGACCTTGAACACATGAGGACAGTAAAAATGGATAAACATCAAAAGTTTGCCCAAGAAAGGGGGATGTCTAGTCACTTTGTTTCTGCCAAGACCGGAGATAATGTAAGTACAGGTATTCACCATGTCAACTTGTGTGTTTACATATCTATGAACATCTGGAATAAAGCGTTTTTCTTTATCTCAGTCATTTTTGCAATCTTTGGAAGCAATTAAAGGAATTTTAAGTTTCCAATAAAATTGACAACCACTATGATAAAATATTAAAAAAGAACTATATATGATAAGGGTTGAATTTGGCCCCCATAATTTGCCATTTTTCATAGTGTTTCGGTAACATTAAAATGTTATGTTATATTTTAGAGGAGTTGATATAAAATATATTTTTTACCTATTTATTTCATTGATTTGCACTCACTTGCAGTATATGACGTCAGAAGTGACACTATTTCTATAATTCAATCAAAATCAGTCAAAAATTGACATTTTTCCTACCTTTTAACGAATGGGAAATATAGAACGCATGCTTGAACAAGGAAATTTTTTTTGTCAGTTATTAGTCTTGGCTAGTTACATCTCTGATTAAAATATTTTGTTTGTTCAAGCATGCGCGCTATGTTTTCTGAAAGAAAAACTGCTTGAAAACAAGCTATTTTATGCTAAAAATGCAAAAATGGCGGGAAAAGTCTGTCTTCATGATACCATATTTCTAAATTGTGGGCACTTGAATCAAAATGAACATAATGTTAAAACATCACATATATATCTGTACAAAGAAAACAAAGAATTACAGTAAAATGATGATGTTCATTTTAGGGGGCCATTTTAGGCCCTTATCATATATAGTCCTTTCTTGTTCTTATATATGCATGCATGTAAATGTGAAAATCTTTTAAAATGTACTTTAGCTCTTTATATAGTCATTATTTTTACATAATTCACAATTTGTAAGTTTCTTTTTCTCTCTCTCTCTCCAGGTCAGTTTATGTTTTCAAAGAGTAGCGGCAGAGATTCTAGGGATCCGATTAACGAAACCAGAAGTAGAGCAGCACCAACGGGTTGTCAAGGCGGAAATCATTGACTCAAAACACGAAGCAGCCGCCAAACCTGTCACTGCAACACCCAAAAGTTCACTATGCAGTATACAGTAGCAACCCTCTAACCAAGGGGCATTAACTCTTACTCGACCCCCCTAGAATCTTTGGCATTAATTGAAATTCGGGATCTCCCTTGATCTCAGTGGAATGAAGAGTGTGAGGACAAACAATTTAATGTTATCTGGTTGTTTGTTATTACATTTCTGATGGTTGTATATTCTCATTATTTTTTTTTTCTTCAGAGTGCACTTGCACCTTTTAAAGCTAAGGATATTATAGGTTTTGCATTTAAAAATGGCACACTGGTGTTTTGAAGTTTTATAATTCAGATACACAAATTGAAATCAACAGTAAGATAAATGTGAATTGCTGTTTTTTTTTTTTTGGACAGTAAATTGCATTCCACAAAACCTATGAAGTATTAAAATTATAACTCTTTACAAATTGAAAGATATTGTAAACGTATTATATTTGGCTGTGTAGTCTTTTTAGCGTTTTTGGTGGAAAATGGTGTCCGCTAAATCAAGTACATCGCCAAAAGTAAACTAAATAAGTAGATAAGTAGGTGCATTCAGAAATGCGCTAAATCAAATCGAAGCCAACTTGTTGAAAAATCATATTCTGCCAAATATCGTACACGCTAAATATAGTACGTTTACAGTACATGAACCGTCCAGTACTAATTTAATTTTGTTATTGCATAATACTTTAATATGTGCATGTACCTATTTCCTGAAATCTGATCTTTGAGAAGTGTTAAGTTGCATAATTTGAAAGTGTATTGAAAAACAATATTTGCTGAATTGTGATTGCTACATTAGATATTTTGAATACATGTAGTTGGTATTTTTGAAGTTAATACTTGTAACGTTTTTATCTTAAAGTTAGATTATGAGATTGAAGACAGAATGGTGTTAAATTTCAGCAACTTGTTTTGGCAAATGAAAGAGAAAACTTTCTTTTGATGCCAATGAATATATATCTACAGTGTACGTATATTGCAAATTGCTTGAAATGGTTGTGTCTGAATTTTTTTTTCCACCCGTGCATTATGATACTTTGTTACCGAGTACATGTATGTATATATATGGATACTGTAACATGTTGACAATGTTTTGGTTAGATCATTGCATTACATTTTACTACATTTACATGAATGTATATTGATATTGCATCAAGAATGGCACACATGTTCAAAGTTCAAGTAGGGTTGAGACCATGGCTTAAACCAATGCCACATTTTCATGTAAAATATTTACGGTAGTAGCTGATTTGTAAAGAATGACTGTGAGGGCATCAAACAAGCTGTGACAAAGGAAGCATCTTTTCAGCTGTGATACCCGTTCTTTCTGCCATCTGATACTAGATCTTCTATTTTATTTGATTCATTGATTACTTTGTTTTGAAAATGATTTTTTGAACGATTGTTTTTATATATTGCATTTTAACTCTGAGTTACTTCCTTTGGCATTTCAACCATTTTGGAGGTCAAACTTGTAAATTTTTCATTTTGAGCTGCCAAATTGAAGCAAGTTTTGCAGACAGAAATTTATGGGAAAATCTTTGCAATAATACCATTACAAATTGAAGAAGAAGAATTAAACATGGCTGTGGATGGGGAAAAAAATGTATCCATCAAAAACCTTAAGTTGATTTTTGTTTCGGGATATTTTTAGTTTTATTGATAATTAATACATGATGTAGGTACTACCGGTAAATGTATTGGTCCGATATGCATTGGTTTATACTCTCACCACTTTTAATTTGTTGTAGTTTATTATGAGTGGTATGAAAGGAAAAGCCACTTATGAAGATCAAGTGACTTATTCTATAAATACAGTACTTAAGATTTTTAATAAAGATTTTAATAGTTTATAGTGTATGATGTAAAACGTGGTATTTTTGAATTTTTGTTCTTTACAATTCTTGTGAAATTGACAGAGGGTTTTTTTTTGTTGAATTATTTGATCAACTGTTTTTGTGTTGTGATTCAAATTTTTTATTCACATTCATTAATCATATAATATTCATATTCTGTTATGATAAATCGTTGTAAATTCATGTCATACTTCATAATAATTCATTCACAGAATTCATTAAATAATATTCATTCATGTTTACTTTTCCGCGAGCATGCATGTTTGACCTTGTTCATGCGTGCAAGTGCATACTCTTTTAAAATTACTGATAGGAATATATTGTATTTTGTTCAGCCTGTTTTTGGTGAATTATGTTTGAGACAATGAAGTTCAATTGCTTCATATGAAATTTTTTTTTTATGTTTAATGGAACTTGACTATTGTAAATAGCAATCGGAAAGTTTTCGTCATATACTCAATATTCATTTAATCACCCCTCAACTGAAGCCTTATGGGATATAGTCATGCATGCATGTATGTGCCTGCACCAATAAACAGTAGGGGAGCACCAGAAAGTTACCCAGGGTATTCATCTACTCATGTCTTTCGTGTAAAAGCATGTCATACTCATAACTTAACGGTCATTCATACTGCATGCATGCAAATAGAATGGACACTAAGTAGCAATACTAGTACGGTTTACACAGTTTGTAACAGTTTCATTACAGTGACTTCGTCTTGTCTAACTCAGTTGCTGGTTGGGTTGCATGGTTAAAGCGTCTATATTATTTGTGTTTTATTTTTCTCTGTTTGTTTATGACTACAGCCTTTGGGTTAAATAAAGTTGGTTGTATAAATATCAGGCTTTTATTCAGTATAATATGTATTTTAGGTAGAACATGTATTTGCATGTGCCTTTGTTTTGAGGAGTTTATTTCCTATACAAACACTGAAAAGCCTTTTCCTTTAAAAGTAAACGTTCTTTTAAAAATTCAGTGTGCCACTTTGTTCAGTTTGTGTTTTTAGTATGGTCTTTTTTAAATATAGTGCATTTATTTGGAATCTGGTGGTCTTTGAACTTTCAATTGTTCCATTTCAACTATAGTCTGTCCCAAGTTATTGCTTCCATCGCTTTTTGATGATTTTTAATAAAAATACACATACCTGTGAAAGAAGTACAGTTGTAATCCTTGAAATGGAAAATATCCAAGATATCTTCATTCATTTGACAAATTATCCCTTTTCACTCATAAAAGTTTACAGGAATGAAAACAAATTTCTTACGGCGATTTATAATTGGAAAATGTTTACATCTTTTCTCCATTCGGAAGTACTCGGGACACATCGCGCAATTTTTCAACGTTATCATCTGGGCTTATTAATTGCTGATGCAATGCAAAATCCCCGTAGACTTTCTATATTGGGATGTGTATTGAAACCTGAAGTGATAGAGGGGACGTTTCAAAACAGGTAATCTGAACATTTTTCATATTAGTAGATGAACATAGTTTGAACACAAATGTATTTATTATTGAAATATCAATCGAAAAGTGATGGAAGCAAAAACTCGGGACAGAGTATAGTGGATATATGGGAGAATGGCCTTTATTGATATTTTTTTGTGCCCAGTTCCCTTTTTTTTTCTCCTTCAAGTTGGTGGTTTGGTTTATACCTAAATGCATCTTCATCCCATCTTTTCAATTCCCCTTTCTAGTACATCAAACTGGTAAAATGTTAAAATTATTAAATACATATTTACATGTACTTCATTTATAAGTATTAAGACACTATGATGAAGTTTTTTAAAAACTTTATTGATTTCAGATTACAACTCAGCTAGAAATTGCTATATTATATGGTAGAATACAATTAGTAGCCATATCTCTTTTTATCTCTATTTGGCCAGTTTTTTTTCTTCTCATGTCTAAGATCATTCATCTGTATATTAAATTTCCTTTTTGCATTTTTGAATTATCTCAAAACACTCTCAAATACCTCAGTGTGTTGCACAATTTGAATAGATAGGACAGGTATTATTTTTTCTCTGACTATGTTTTCCAGTTATGAACATTTTGTATTTACATGGGCAATACTGTATAGTATTTGGGTCTTTCTTTATGTTAAATAAATTCTTGGTGTACTTTTTACCGTTTGTTTCCTGAGTGTATACTGAAGTTGAATTGGTATGATAACAATTGGGCATATGAATATTGAATGTACAGAGTATTAAGTTTGTTTTATGTAAATGTTTATTTTTTAAAAACTGCACTTTTTTTTTTTGGTTTATATTTTTAACATTTTTATAATTTGAATTTTTCAAAAAAAAAATTTAATTTCAAGCATCATGAACACAGTGGGTTGAATTTGCATTCAAAGTTAAAAACTGTAACAGGAGTTCTCTGACAGCATTTTTTGTAGGAATTGCCAAAGTTGGATTCAGTTAAGTTGTTTAAGCAAGCACTGCATCTGGTGATTGTTGTTCAGAAATAAAATGTTGACCCTTGACATTCTTCTTTTTGTTTTATATAACATATCATAACAGTTAACCTGATGCAAAGAGGCAGATTCTGTCAGGTTGCTAGGCGTGGATCATCAGATCGACAAGATGCAAAGCCTCAAGTTTGTTCTTATGATCCATGTCTGGCAATGAGACTGATCCAAATCTTGATGAGGTTACTATTGTGATGATAATTTTTTTTATATACCCTCCCAGTAAAAGGCAAAAAAAAAAAAAATCCTTGTTTTATCAATTGTACACTGTTTACGTTTTGAATGAAACTATCCTATTGAACTCAAAAAATGCATATAACATTACCTTGTCAGCTTTTGAGAGTGCAATCTTTGCAAGCCAAGGGTTTCCGAAAGGAACAGAGTGGATCATAAACCCTTGGCTTGCAAAGGTGTGGTAAACAATATTGATTTGAAAACCACATTGTGGTGATCTGGAATTATCCTATCCCACTCGGTGAAATTAACAGTATCAAGAAAGGAAAAATTGGTCGGTAACGGCATGCTGATTAGTTTGGATGTTGATACACTACAAAAGCAGTGAAATATATCTTCAATTAATAAATATTAAACCAGATATTTGAGCAGGGTTGTCTCTAAGACCCGGGAGGCGGGGAATTTCCCTGCCTAAAGTGACGTAATTACCCGGCTATTGCATTTCAAACACAATCTAGCTATAAGCTAGACCTCCTTTTTAATTTCTCCCTTCTACTTCAGTTTTTAGAGACAACCCTGTTTGAGTTATGCTAAAACACATGTAATAGACCTAAACATTGATGGATGTTTAGCATACCAGTAGGCACATGCTGCTATGTACACAGACTGGATAGACACAAGGCATGGAAAATGTACTACAATAAAATTCAATGGAAAAAAAACTGAAGTCAGAAAACTGGGTATAAAATTTTATTTTCATTAAAAAAAAATCATATATGTTTTTCCTTCATAAACTCATTTTACAAAAATTCTATATGAAATTTCACAATTTATCAAATAAATAAAAAATTACAAAACAGACACCATATACCGGGTATATATCTCCAAAAAGTCTGACACTGAATCTCGATCTACTGCACAATTTGAATACCCTAATGCAACGGTCACATTATGATATGACCACAAAATTATAAAATACTCCACGATTACTGTTGCATTTTCAACATCAATGTTCACAAACGCACATACACACATAAGATGACTATGATCTCAGATTTGATGAAATATGAAATCATTTACACTATTGCAGAAATCGCACATACAATACATAATCAATATATCACAGTGAGGGTATCAATAATGTACCGGTATACAGGAAAATATTCGCCCCCGTTTTATTTTCGCCCCTTTTGCCCTCGTTGTCAGTGGGCGAATTTAAGACTGGGCAAATTCAAATAAAACTGTGTCTGGGCGAATTCAAGACAGGGCAAAAGTAATTGCTAGTGTAGAAGGGCGAAAATTACACGGGGCGAAAATAACCCTGTATTCAGTATATCTCCTTTGTAGTCCGGCCTTCTATACATGTAAAAACTATACAATAAGAAAAAAAATTGCCCTAG
The DNA here is from genome assembly GCF_025612915.1 of Magallana angulata. NCBI lineage: Eukaryota > Metazoa > Mollusca > Bivalvia > Ostreida > Ostreidae > Magallana > Magallana angulata. The sequence continues at coordinate 17,391,061 of NC_069114.1, read as the reverse complement.
CACTCAATCAGACCTATTTTGTGTAGAAAGTTTGAATGATGTTTCCCCCAAAAAACACAACACTTGGTTAATATAAAATAGACTCTACAATATGCTTTTACCTACAAGCCAGGAAGAAAATATTTCCATTTCATTCTACTGCTCATGAAGAAGAGCACAGTCAAGTATTAGTTTATAGGTTTAGGTTTTTCACTACTATAACGACCTCTTGAGAGGCCCGAAAATGTTCAGTCTTAATTTCCCTTAGATCATCACTTGCTCAAACTATTCTGTATTTATTTCCTTTTTTGGGATTGACCATGTTTCTCTTGATGAACACACCGCTGTCTTCATCATCCGTTCGACGTCGGGCCGACCCCTTCTTACCAGATTTCTTGCCACTTTTTTTGGCTCTTGCGAGTGCTGATTCAATTTCTTCATCAGTCTGGAAGATAAATAATTCATAGATAACAGATAATCATTGGAAAAATTTAATTATCATATCATGCTGTTCTTCTAACAAATTTAATAAGAAGTATATTCTCATTTCTTTACTTCTTAAAACATAATTGATTTGAAAGCAAAAATGAGTTAAGCACATTGTAAAAGAAACAAAACCTTCAACATGTTATAAAAAATGAAAATAAAATTTTTTGCTTCACATGTATAATAGATTATTTTTTGGTTGAAACATCTGTCAAAATGTTTTCAGTTAATCAAGATTTATAGTATTCAATATGCATGCTATCAATGAGTGAAAAAAAAATTGTTTTAAGGGAGATAACTCTGTTTCAATATATGTGTAGATGCTATTTCATAAATAAAGGGAGACAGCCTAACTCTGCTTCAATATACCGGTATTGTAGATGCTACATTGTATTTCATGTACATATTTATTATCAGAGTAAAAAAAAAAGATCTATTTTAAGGGAGATACCTCTAACTCTGTTTCAACATACATGCAGATGCTATTTCATATATCATCAGAGTGAAAATTTTTTTTAGGGAGATACCCTAACTCTGCTTCAATTTAATGTACCAGGTAGATGCTATTTCATTATTATCAGAGTGAAAAAAAAAAATCTGTTTTAAGGGAGATAACTCTGTTTTTGATATTGAATGCTTACACTCTCATCTCCATAAGCTTTAGCCTGCAACTGGTACTTCATCTCCGAGATCTCTCTCCTGTACTCGTCTAACTGGGCCTCCAACTTCTCTCTCCTAAGTCTCTCATAGTCAAGCTGTGCTTCTAACTCAGTTATGGTCCTGTTGCAAATTGAGATTCCATTAGAAAATTATTAAAACTTTCAAATTGAATTATCATATATGAAACAAGAAAAGGAATCTCATGTGGTGCAATTGTACATTCAACCTAAAAAAGGAATCTCATGATTTGTTATCAGAAAGTAAGATAAATAACTCATATAATATCTTTAAAATACTAGAAATAGTAAAAATGATTTCATGAAAAAAAAACATTTTATTTTTTAATACCCAAAAGAATTATTTTTTTATAATCCGTTTACATGTAATAGTTAAAATTCCTTTTTGGTTGGTTTTTTACCTTAAAAAAAAAAACCAACTTGAAATTTATTGACATTTTTCTGTAATCATCTTCATAAATAACTTCACTGCACTCTGTACCAATGGAGGGGCCTGCCTGTTTTGCAATACCCGACATGTACCAGTGTGTGAGGGAAAGGGACTTACTTGTCCTTGTCTCTGATCTGTTGCATGCGTTTCTTGTCCTCGGCCAGACGGCCCCCTAACTGTGTGTAGTTCTTCTTGGCTATCTCCAGCATTCTCTCCAGTTCTGACACCCTCTTCTTGGCTCGAGCTGTGAAATTTGCAAAATTCAACTGTGTTATTTAAGCAATAAAATGCTTTCTTTGGTGATTCATTCTAGATATGAATGCAGCGACATTGCAGAAAAAAATACATAACCCCCGTAAGCGGGTTATGTAATTTTTTTCTGCAATGATAGCTACCTTCATAACCCGCATGAACCCACATGTTTTTGCTGATCGATGTTTACAGCATAACCTATGGTTTACACCAGTGTTTACAGTACATGTATATCATTTGGTTTACAGTATAGTCTATTTTCAATACAACTGTTTACAGTAGGACACTTACATCTGGACTCCTGTTTCTGCCTATCGTTCAGGGCCACTCCTCGGCCCTCAGTACTCGCCTCCACATCCTCCTCCCCATCCTCCTCATCTTGTCCCACCACCACCGACGTATCCTCCTCTGTTACAATAGAAAACACAGCATTGGACTTAAAGACAAAATTCAAAAATCAGTCTTCCTTAGTTAACAAATATAGCTCTCCATGCATACTGTAACAGAAAAATGCTGAAAAAGTGTTTACATTGACAGATTTTTGTACTGGTAATCTTTATCAAAATGCAGTGCAAACATGAAAATTGATATAAAGACAAAAAACAAATATCTGTAAGTCAATGAACATATATATCTTCATATACATTGTCACAGAACATACAGATATACTAGTATGTATATGTGAAAAAGTATACATACAGATATTTGTTGGTAATCTTCAGTATGATGCAGTGCAAAAAAATGTTGCTAAAATATAAAAAGGTATTGCTAGATACCTGGATCCCCTCCCAGCAGCTTGACACAGGCTAGCTGACTGAACCTGCGGGCCACGTCCCTTGGGGTCTCTCCGGCCTGGTTCTGGATGGTCATGTTGGCACCCATCTCCACCAGCCACTGCAGGACATGTAGGTGGCCGTTACCTGCAGCTGTGACGGAGGAGAAACAATGAATTTGATTAGATCATCTAGTTGGAAAATATATTTAAAATGCACATCATAAATACTGTAGATTCCTTATTTTATGTGAGTAATTAATTTTTGTGATGTAATTTTGAGCTGATTAACCATGATACCTTTGTGAGCGGGTGTGGACCCTTTCTCGTCCCTCTCGTTGATGTTGATGACTCCGTTTTCCACTAACATGCGTAGATGATCTAGATCTCCCGTGTATGCTGCTACATGGGCAGGGAAAGCCAGGTCTGTCAAGGACATTAAAAAAGGACAAATTACATGATCAAGGTCTACTTTGGTACACATAATCTAAACAAAGAAAATTACTTTCAACTGTCAACAAATAGCATTATTCCAATAAACAAGACATTGATCTATTTGGACATGTTCTGTCGGTATCTGTCAGTACAAGCTACAACTTGCTTGTTGGTATCTGTATACACAGATCGAGCTACAATGTTTCTCTGTATCTGTGGGGTGGGATGTCACTTACTCTCTGCCTCCTCGGGGTGGTCCCTCTCCCACTCGATCCCATTGATGTACTCCACCACCACATCCTTGTAGAACTGCTGGGCAAGGTCTTTAGGGGTCTCGCCCTGGTCATTCCTGGCACCGAGCACGTGCATGGGGTTCACACCCGCACTGACTAGATACTTCAAGCAGGGTAACTGGCCCTCTCCAGCTGCCAGATGTGCTAAATTAAAACACAAGAAAGACAAAATTAAGATACATTACTTTATATACTCCTGATCTTTTCAATTATTCAGGGATTTTTTTTTAGGTTATTTTGTTTGCACTTTATTTCAAGTTTTGCATTGAGGAAAAAGTACAATACATATTTTTTTATTTGTCAAAGATATTTTTTTAAAGTGTGATTTTTTTTTTATAACACGCAATAACAGATACATAATTTCTTGATGTTTCATTGTATATGATAATAAAATGATTGCAAAAAAGATGGAAAGTGGATAATTAATAATGTGATAAAAGGATACTTTATAATACATAAAGATATTCTATTCTTGTATTAATACATGTGCATGCATACTGATATATTATCTATTTCTAGATAGGGAATGGGAGAGGGCATTATTATTAGTAATTCAAGTTACATTTATTTACCTGGTGTATTTCCAGCTTTGTCAACCTCATCAATATTAGCTCCCCATTTGATTAACAGCTGTAGGCATCCGAGGCGGCCATGATAGGCAGCAGAGTGAACCAAACTCCAACCAAAATTGTCTGTCACATTCACATCCTGAAAACAATTCAACAATGACATACTATTGGTATAACTTCTGATAAAAAGTCCAAATCAATCATCTCCAGTTTTTAAAATTGATTCTATGATAGAGGCTCAGTACAGTATATTTTCATCTACATAGTAATAAAAATTCCATATGTGTCTTCTCTAGTGTTCAAATTTGATTAATTTAATGCAAGAGGCTCAATATAAAATGCTGTGGAATCATTAAAATTTGTGGGGGCCAATTTACGTGGATTACTTAAATTTTACAGTTTCATGGGGACATAATTTCATGTTTTCTATTACACCTACAAAGGAAGATATATGACTTAATTATCCAAATTTATTAATTCGTGCAGGATGTAAATTCATGGATGAGAGGTATCCACGAATTCCACGAAATTTGAGTCACCATGAAATCTAATGATTCCACAGTATTTCCAATTCTATCTAGCAATGGCTGAATAATTTACTTACAATTCCTGCTCTTAAGATGGTGTTAAGTGTGAAGGAGTTTCCATGAGCAGCTGCCAGGTGAGCAGGAGTGCTCCCCCTTGAGTCTTTTGATGACATACTGACTCCATTATTTACCAAAGCCTATATTGGCAACGAAAAAAAAAAATATAGGCTAAAATTCTTATAATTTTAATTTGTATTGGTCATAACTGAAGTCAGCAAGAATATTCGTGATCTCCCATATTAATAGAAAAAAGAAAAAATCCTCATAATAAAAACAGTTAGTATTAATGATTGGTTTACAAAAAATTAAATATGGTACTCCTTTAGAAAATGTTTGTTTATTATTTATCTACCTGCATGCAGGCATCTTGTCCTCTAATGGCTGCTATGTGGGCAGGTGTCCACCCCCTTGTGGTGGTGACAGTAGCATCAGCTCCATGCCAAAGCAACCAATGGACACACTGGATAGAAAAAGAGAATGACCATCAAAATTCATATGCATGCTTAAAGAGAGAACAGGTTTGTAGGTAGTTACAGATCGAGACTTAGTATGAAATAACAGTAAGCCGATTCAAGAAATCATAATACATATCTATTTAGAGTATTTGAGTGTAAGGGGTAGCAAGTAAAATAGGCAAATTTAAGTAAACTATGCAGTGTACAATACGTATCCTGTTACTGGAATTATTAACTCTAAAAAGCTTGCGTTATATAGGTAATATGTTAAATTATTTCATATACAGTACTGATCAGACCCAACCTAACAGAAACTAAACCCTGGGTTTACTTTCTGAGTTTACTCTGGGTTTACTTCGGGTTTACTAGAGTGGACCCAGAGTAAACCTAGAGTAAACCCAAAGTAAACCCAGAGTGGACACAGAGAGTAAACCCAGTCAGACGTATACCCCTGAAAGCAGACGCTAACTGTGTATTCGGAATATACAAAGGGTAGGAATTACAGGCAGTAGGATGATAGGATAAAATACTAGTCTGCTTCACACTTCAGTGCATACAGATGACCTCAAAAGCAATTTCAAAGTAAACCCAAACTAAACCCAGAGTAAACCCAATGTAAACCCCGAGCGGACCCAAATTTTCAAAAAGTAAACCCAGAGTAAACCCCAAGTAAACCCAAAAAGTAAACCCAGGGTTTAGTTGGGGTTTACTCTGGTGTTAGGTTGGGTCTGATCGGTACTGTACAAATATATAGTATTTCAGAAAAAAAATGTATGTTCCAGTACATAAGTAATGATCATTCATCATTATCAGCAATGAAAAAAACCCCCATACCAATCTGCCTTTAAACTGTGGCACTTTTGGAGCGAGCTCGAGGAATATATCAACAGCTCAAATACAAAGACAAGGCCGTCAGCTTATCTCAAGCTGCAATAATGTAAGTAGCCCTCTACCAATTTTTTTTTCTTGGGAGAGGGCTACAACTCCATAGGATCTCCCTAATGTTGCAAGTGTGGGTCTGAGTGATTGACTCCCGCAACAATTTTGGCTCAAATTGTATATAAATGACAACATCATTTGCATTTCTTACCTGAACTCAAACATTGTGTTGTGGCATTGTAGCCCTCTCCAGTAAACACTAGTCTGAGATATAAATAATCGGAGAGGGCTACATTATTGCAGCTAGCTTACCTCCAAAGCTCCTGCGTTGCAGGCACTGTGTAGGGGAGTGAATTTATCGGATTCTTCTACTTCATTTATACTAGCTCCGTTTTTCACCATTGATTCCAGCTCCAGAACATCTCCATTTCTGGCAGCATCATGAATTCCAGTATATCTCTTTGGGGCTGTAACAATCAAAAGATAACACAATTTTAATAAAACGTCTGCATTAGGGTATGGTATCTATGACACGTTTGCATTCATAGTAAATCACAGTGATTACCGTAAGATATACTAGTATAAAATAATAGGACCTCAAGTGTCTAAATATCAAACACTGTTACAGTATTAAACTTCAAAGCTTAGGTCATAATTTTGACATTTAATAAGATCTGATTCAATATAGGCCTACTATAGTCAGTGCTCTATACAAACAAAAATGACTGCCCCCCCCTCCCCTCCCCCAAGATCTTTGCTCTAAAGATAAAACATTCCAGGTTCTTTTCCCTGGCATAAGTAAACCAATCAGTTCCAGGGGATGGTCATGGCACATACCAAATACCGGGTACATATAATTATGTAATGTAATGGGAGAGATAACCATTGACCAGCTTGGTTTGGTCTGTCATTATTTCTCCCGTCCTGTAACAGAACATTTACATGATTGATGGCCATTTTTAAAGATCCAGCTCAAGTCTTAGATATTAGCTTGTTGATCCATCATCCCAAGTGTCACGAATATATTTATAAAAGGAAAAATAATTAACGACGGCAGTGTCTTCTTAATCATAAGATTAGCTGTCATGAATATGTATTGATTACCGTACTATCATAACAAAGTTATTGTTTAAAAATAAATAACGAAAGTTCCCGTCAGTTCAAAATCTGATTACTGTTCGATGTTCATACAGATAGTGAGATGCAGCAAAAACATTTGGCAGTTCGGGTCATTCTATCATAATTACTTTAATTCATTGACTATGTGGTAGAAAATTCGATAGCCATGAATTCTAATCATTCTATGAATCTTAATCCGAGAAACCAACATAATAGTGTATGAAACAAGATGTAAAAAATAAAAAACCTTACCTGGCATTTTGGTTGCCAACAAACTGTTTAACCGGAAGTATACACATTCCCAATCAGAAGTGAAGGGGAAAAAATAAAAATAAAAATATTTAAAAAAATAAAACATCTTACAAATCAACCTTTATCGAACATTTAAGACATATTAATGACAATTTTTCAGTGCTAGTTTGTAATGTTAATTCATTTTTAAATATAAAAACCGGAAATGCAGGTGCGTGTTTTATCTCCGCATTTAATAAAAAAACGCACGTGTGGTGAAAATATAATCAAAACATCCCCGAGATTATAATGTAAGTATAGACGTTTAATTGTACACTGTTCTTGTCATTGTTAATATATAAAAATATAACATTTTACGTATCTCTGTATAAACAATTCAAGACATGACAATGGTGTCTTATTTAATTTCATAGTAGTGTATAGTTGGATGTTTGGGAAAGGGGGGGGGGGATACAGTAATTTTGGATTTCGGAACGGTATTATCTATCTATTTTGTGTGACACGCATGGTATCGAATTCGAACAATGCATGATAATGACAAAATCAAATACAGTTTTCCAGAATGAAAATTATTAACTAATTATTTTCAGAATGAATAATTCGGGCGCAGCTGGACAGATGTCGGGATATGCACGGTTCCCAGGGCCTCCAAATTCTGGCCATCACTTCTCACCCAGATTTACACACAGAGGCCCACCCCCAAAACAACCCAATTTCTACATGCCACCCCACCAGTCATCCGTAAGACAGCAGGTATCATACTCTGATATGAACTTATTTAGCAATGGTGCCAACAGACAGAATGCAAATTATGCCTATGGGAAGAACTTCGGCCATCCTAGACCAAACTTTAACTCTCCACCCCCTCGGCACCAGGTTTCTTATGGAGATTCCAATATGTTTGCTTCTAATACCAGCCAACAATACATGTTTAATTCTCCGCAAAACCCTCCTCCACCTCAGCTAAATCAGCAAAATGGAAACCAGTGGCAACAAAATCATGGACATCAAAATGGGCAATGGAATAATCATTTCCAAAATGAAAGTACTAAAATGAATGGTAGTGTGAATTTTGCAGAAAATGGCTTCAATGGTATGAAAGCAACTCATAACAACAGAAAACCTTGGAATAACAATGTATGGAGTAATCTACCAAAAGATTTCAACAAGAAGCATGAACATTTCCCTAAAAAGGTCAGAATAACCCTGTACTTATAATAGACGATATTCAAAAATTGGAAAATATTTTCTTAATTTTAAGTTGAGAGTTTCATTATATCAGGATCTAAGCATGGAACTTGGCTTTTAGTAAGATATAGCACAAATGCCCATTTGGTTTTGTCTTAAAATACAATTAAACATTTTCCTTTCCATTTAAATTTATTTGATAATGTATACCGGTAATACAAGTTTTCAAAAGCATAATTTCAAACTTTATGTTGTTTTGTATATTTCATGTTTCAACAAACCATATTAAGGTCAGACGACACGTTCCTCCAGAATCTTTTTTGTATCTCCTAGTAAGAAAGAGTTCCAATGAAAAATATTAATTTTATAATTATTTTAAAAATGATTAAAATTTAATTGGATGTGATTATATGTCTAAATGGCCTAGTGGTTATAACCGTGGCCGCTAACTACCAGAAGCGTATTGGTTCTAGAGGTCGTGAGTTCAAAGCCCCGCCCCGGCCGAGATAGAGTTCCATTATAGTAAATTTTACTGTGCTTTATATGTTTTTATTTTTATATCAGCAATTCAAGTGTATTTTCAAGAAGATTATATAGGAAATTGCATACTCTAGTATTTTGCAGAAATGCCTGGTAAGGTACCCTAATTTTTTGCAAGAAAGCTTGTCAAAATAGTAGTAAACCATCAACAAATTCCTGGAAAAAGTTATATAAAATTGAGGAACGTGTCGTCTGACCTTAAGATAAAAATTATTGCCTTAAGTTTTGGTGGTTTTGAATCCACAACCATTGAAGTATGAAAGATAGATTTCTATGCATTGTGCAAAAAACTGTCACAGTGGAAATTTAGTTCTTTATTTTCTAATACAGAAGAAAAAGCCCAAAGTAGACAAGAGGGACCTAGCAGAAAACAATGTATATTTCTGTGAGACATGTGACAGGGGATACAAAGCTCAGGACAAATACCAAGAGCATATTGACAGTCATGTCAAGGTCAGTTATTTATAGAAACACTAGTTCAGTTATATAATATGTCTGGGATTTTCCAACCATAATCTATTTTTTTCTCTATATTTTCAAATTGGATTCAATCTTTTTTTTTCTGTTTTGTGATACAGTGCAGACATGAAGGATGTTCATACACTGCACACCCCAAACTGGTCCAGCTTCATGACAGAACGGTAAGTTATAAAACAAAGTTTATCAATCACCATTGAGCACTACGGCAATTACAAAGATATGAACTGGTTTGTACTGACACACCACTGTATACAGGGTTATTTTTGCCCCGTATAATTTTCACCCTTTTACACTTGCAAAAGGTTTTGCCCTGTCTCGAATTTGCCCAGATGCAGTTATGTTAACAGAGATATTATCTGTAATATAGAATTAGCCCAGTCGTAAATTCGCCCTCTGACAACGAGGGCGAAAGGGCAAAAATAAAACGCGGGCAAATATTTCCCTGTATACAGTATGTAGAACCATTTTAAGAAGAGCTTGGACTTTGGGTAGTTGTGTCAGACAGCAAGGTGACATAGACCTCTCTATTTTATTCTTGGCCACTCAGCCATGGCTCTTTGAAATCAACACGACTTTGAGGTAAAACTAGGCAATCTATGCACACTGTAAATTCCATATTTTACGCGATTACATAATTCTGCAATTTTGTATCAAATTGCGATAATAAAAAATTGCAGTCTTGAATTTTTTGTTACAATTTCTTTTAGTTTAAAACTGTCTGAAAAATAAAAGCGAGATTTTAAAATCCGTGAGGGTTGCTTCTTGCGATTTTCCATGGATATTAATTCCCTGCGTTTAGGGAAGGAATAAGGATTCTACAGTATTTCACTTGAAATAGTATCATTTTTAACTTGTTTTGATTGATACAAGAAATAGATAGTTACGTCCTACCGAAAGTCTAAGGTCTTGTTAAAATGGTTCTAAGTGAATTGGATATTACTGGTATATTTTTAGAATATTGCAATACACCTCAAATGTAATGAATCTGCAGCTTTTCAAATTGATATACATGTATGTGTTTCAAGATTTGAAATAATTTTTGGCATTTAGGGAGTTACTGTAGGATCATTAAAATTCGTGGTGTCTCAATTTTTGTGGTATTCATGGGTCGCCCTCCCCCACGAATTTACACCCTCAACGAATGCATAATTTAGAAAGAGTTATCTTTCTTACTGAAACTGAAAACCAACACATCCACGAAATTACATCCCCATGAATAAGCAAAAATCCCTCAATCCACGAAAATTGGCCCCCACGAATTTAAAGATTCCACAGTATGTTGTTACATTATTTACAAAGTATTGCTAAATGAACTTTAATACAGTACTTGTGGTTGATAATTTACATGTACATTATCCAATACTCCTAACAATATTTGATTTGATTTCAATTTAAATTCTATCTAGCAACATTCTAGTGGACTTGCAACCAAGATATGGAAATTAGAATCTCCAGAAGACATTGCCAAATGGAGAGAAGAAAGGAAAAGGTATTGTTTAGTTCACACAGAATGCTATCTATTTTCACTGATAAAAAAAAATTACGAATTCTCAATGCATGTATGTAAAAAATGTTGGAAGAAAAGAATATTTTTTCCCCCTATCTAACACAGTCTTTATTTTGATTTTTTTCCAGAAACTTTCCAACAGCTGAAACAGTCAAAAGAAAGAATGAGATCATACAGGAGAAGATAGCCAGAGGTGAAGTCATTGAGACAAAGACATTTGGGTAAGTGTTCAAATAGCCATCTTTGCTAGCCAAGGGTTGTCGGTCCACTCTGCTCCCCATTAGTTATTGGTAGTGGAATGGACCAAAAACCCCTGGGTAGCGAAAATGTCAATATGTCAATATTTAGACTGACTAAGATTAAACTAGAAGTACTAGTATTAGTTATGATTAAAATAATTATTTCAGTACTTGTGCAACTTCTCGCTTTTGTATTTTAGGAAAATGAGGAACAAAGGTGGAAAAAAAGATAAATTTGGAAAGTGGAAAAACAAGAGACAGAATAATAGGAATAATTGTGGAAGAAGGGAAGATGACTGTACAGAAACTCCTCCAAAAATTGGGACACCATCCACAAAGGTACCATAATAAAGTAGTACATGTAATTATTCTATAAATCAACATTCAATATACCCTTATCAGTGCAAAAATATAATTTAAAAAATGCTTCTTTTTTTTTCCTTCTGGATGAGATCTGAGGATTTCTTTTAAGTCTTTAAAAAAATAGAGTCCAGCTGTGAATTGTTTTATTTATTTTATGCAGATGCTTAATCAAATTTATGAATGAATTGAATTTCAATATCATACTCTCTTACACTCCTTCATGTACATGCATTTCATATATGTGACACTATAGATAAACAAATATTCATTGACATTTACATTGCATATATTATTGACATTTTAGGTCGCTGACAAAGATAAAAGATTTGATGCGGACCCGCTGTCACTGCTCGAGGGGCTGGAGGAAACTGTCCCCGATTCTGACCAGGCTGTGTCAGCGGTAGGAGGACTAGCCACTCTGATGGCCAACTACAGTGACAGTGATGAGGAGAAACCCCCACAGACCAACAAACCGTCGCACACTGACATACCATCACAGAATGACACACTGTCAAGTCAGTCTAATGCACAGTAGATTCCTTATTTTACACGAGGACTCGATTCTGCAACTCTTCTGTTTGGCATAATTAAATCACTAGAATATTGTAGATTCCTAATCAATATCTGGTTAAATTGTGATAAGCACATATCGCAAATCTTGCTTTTATTTTTTGGACATATGTTTACCACATGAAACTATGATAAGAATTTGGCATTCGAGTTTATGTTCTCGCGATTTGATGGAAAACAGTTGAATTGCAGAATTAGTAATAGCGGAAAATAAGGAATTTACTGTATTGAAAACTTTGGCTGTAATTTTGTGTTCCCAAATTAATATTATTCTATCCCCATGATTTTTCGGCTTACGCAGAACATATTTATTGGTTGAATACCGGTAATTTATGCTTTATATGTTTGAGTTTGTGTATTGTATTAATTTTGTTTTTGATGCAACTTTTCTCTCCAAACTCATTTCAAAAATGTTTTTGCAGAAAAAGAAATCCAGTGTGTAGAAAATGGGGAAAATAATGGCACCGAACATGGAAACAAAAGGAAGAGAAAGAGACATAGGAAAAATGATGGCGACTTTAGCTCTCGACCTAAAGTCAGGAAGTCTACACTATTAGAGAAGGTAATCTTAATGTTTTATGATGAGGCATGATATCAGAGTTCTGATCTGATCGGTTTGGGAAGAAGAAATTGATCCATGTACTACTGTGGTTTCATCAATATTCGTTGAATACCAATTTTCGTGGATTTCGTTTTTAAGTTGATCCATGAAATTAAATGTTCATTGAAATGCAATTTCTATTAACATTTTGTATTGATGAGGTCATTGGCCACGAATTTACATATCCTTGAAACTGTGATTTTCACTTTATCCAAGAAAATTGATACCCTTTAATATTAATGAAACCACAGTACATGTTGAATCCCTGAGGGATATACCAGTAGAAATCAGTTCTTTAGTTGGGACTCTAGAATATGTGTTAGCATAAAATAGAGGTCCATCCACTAAATGATTATTTGTTTACTGCATTGAATTTATGAAAATATCATAACTGAGTTCCGAACTAATTAAATGTTTGGTGTGGATGTTCTGTTGACTGATTTATGTTTTCCCATTCCAGCTTTTGGCACCAGATATAAGAAGAGAAAGAAACTTGGTACTGCAATGTGTATACCACATTGTCAAGGAGAACTTTTTCGGAGTCGGTAGTAAAAAGGAGGACAAGGAACCAAATCTCGAAGTGACATGTGATAGTGAGGAAGGTTGTGTGATCAAACCTGAGACTGATGGTGAAAGTTGTGTCCCTCCAGACTCTAGTAAATCTGAAGAGACATCAGAGGACAAGCTGAACTGTAAACAACCAAACCACTTGGACATAAAAATTCAGAACGTGGTCGTTGATCCCCTGAAAACTGATTCCATCAAGGAGTGCGTAATCGATGACCATGCCTGGGCATGAATTTTGATAGTTAATCACTCACTTATGACAAAATAAAAAATATATACTGGTAATTATCTTATATTTAGTTTATGTTTTTAATTTACTTTTTAAAGTAAAATTGATCTCATCCAGGAAGCAGACCCCAACTAAACCTTGGGTTTACTGTCGGGTTTTACTCCAGGCGCACTCGGGGTTTACTAGGGCAGACCCAGTGTAAGCCCGAGTAAACCCAAAGTAAACACAGAGTATATACAAACATGTAGAGTGGACACAGAAAGTAAACCCCTGTATTAGAAGTAGACCCCTGAAAGCAGACGCTTACATGTGTATTTGGAATATACAGGTAGGGCAGGGCTTACAGATATTAAGATGGTAGTAGTCGCAAATTTTTAAAAAGCGCATCCCGAGTAAACCCAAAAAGTATAAACCACGAAAGTAAACCCGGGGTTAGGTTGGGTCTGGTCGGTACAGCACCGGTACAAAGGCAAAAAAGAGAAGGAGGAGGAAATTAATATAGTATCTTGAAAACTTTCACCGAGTTCTACTTAAACCATTACTTTTACATTAACTTGATTGTAGGTCATTGCACTTTTTATCAAAAGGCAGTTATTTTTAGTAAAGTCTGAACAAGATATGGCCAAGGGGAGAAAAACTACAGTAAAAAACTGATACATGTATACAAAGGACTCTCAGTACTATGACCTTCACCTTTGACTCTTGAATCTTGAAGATCCCTGCACACCTTTTTATTCACATTTTATTTGAAGTATGAGGCAATAGGGTCAAGTTCATGGAGAGAATATATGGTCTGGACAAGGTTTTTTAGCTCACCTGAGCCAAAATCTCAAGTGAGCTTTTTCAGATCACTTTACATCCATCTGTCTGTCCGTCTGTAAACTTTTTTGACTTCTTCTCCAGAACCACTGGGCTGATTTCATCTAAACTTGGCACAATGCATCATTAGGAATAAGGGATTCAGGTTTGTAAAAATGAAGGGCTACACCCACTTTCAGAGGGAGATAGTTAAAAATCATTGAAAATTTGTTGATATTTTGAAAAAAATCATCTTCTCAAAAACCATCTGGCCAGAAAAGCTGAAACTAGTGTGGAAGCATCCTCGGGTAGGGTACATTAAAATTTGTTCTTATCGTGGACCCCGGGGTAGGATGGGGCCAGGATGGGGGAATCAAAATTTACATAGTTATATATATAGAGAAAAAATCTATAATCTATAAAAATTTTCTTCTCAAACACTATTAGGCCAGAAAAGCTCAAATTTGTGTGGATCAAGCATCCTCAGGTAGTGAAGAAATTATGATGGCCCCCAGGGGTTGGGTGGGGCCACAATGGGGGGGGGGGGTGGATAAGTTTTACTTAATTAGGAATATATAGACAAAATCTTTTAAAATATTCTTCTAAAAAACTATTAGACTAAAAATGCTCAAATTGTGAAGATCGAAGCATCCTCAGGCAGTGTACATTGAAGTTTGTTTAAATTATGGTCTCCAGCTGGGTAAGGATGGGGCCACAATAGGAGATAATTTTTTACATTGGAATATATTTATAGAACATATTCTCAAAAACCATTTGGCCAGAAAAGATTAAACTTGTGTGGATCAAAGCATCTTCAGATAGTGTAAATTTAAGTTTGTTCAAATCGTAATGCCTGGGGTATGGTGGGACCTGAAATGGGGAGGGGGTGTTGTGTTTAATTTTTACATGGGAATATGTAAAGAAAAATTGTTGAACATCTTCTCGAAAAGCAATCAGCCTAAAAAAAAAAGCTGGAACTTGCGTGAAAACAGTCAGATTGAGGTTTGTTCTTGATTCCTGTAGAAAAATGATGCCACAAAGGGGGTTGGGGGTTAAATAGGAATATTAAAATTCTAAAACAACAGGGGTTTGGTAATATGTGAATATAAATCGGCAGATGTATTTTAGTTTTTGTGTTAGATCTTCCATTGTTGATTGTTAAGATATTTGAATGTGATACCATTATGCTCATTTAATCAGAGTTATGGCTTTTGTTGCACAGTTGAGTGATGTATCCCATGGGCCTCTTGTCTTGGTGCAGCACATGTTTGTGAAACTTGAGCCAAGATGAAAATTCATACAGGGCAGGAAAAGAACGAATTCCCAAAGCTGAAATTTATAATATTGCTGTAATTAAAAACTGTATACTTGATTGGAGATTAGTGATCCTTAAAAAAAAGTGTGTGTCATATAAATATATAGGGAAAAGTTTGACTAGTGGTAGTCATGTTACATTGAAACATTTATGTACAACCTATCTGCATATGTTTCAAACTTCGTACGATTTACTAAATATTTTGAAGCGTCTGGGATACATAGATTATTGGCGGGGAATCTGAGGAAATTCAGAATGTGACAGAGAAATGGTAAAGAGGAAGCAATCTGACAAGGGGTATACAAATTCTGACAATTTTTACTCGAAATATGATAGAGTTATTTACAAGTATTTCTTCCATTTCATGAAATGTGTAACCACAGAGGTGCAAAATCCAGAAGTAATGAAGTTGATAAGTCCAGTACAGCAGTGCAATTATTCAGCTACAGGTTGCTTGATATACCTTCATAGCTTTCTTGCCTTCTTGAAGTAGCTTGATTTAGCTACTCAATCATATATTTTTTTTTTATTTTAACATTTGTACAAAGAGTTGCTCTCAAGTGCAGCAATAATTGTCATTTTTGAGCTGATTTAAAAAGGGCTTAAAAAGGGCGCCTGTAAAGTGCGAAACGAAATCGAAACGAAACGAAATCGAACGAAACGAAACCAAACGAAACGAAACCAAAAATCGAAACAATTGGTTTCGTTTCGTTCGATTTCGTTTCGATTTCGTTTACACTTTACAGGCGCCCGATTTAAAAACAATTCCTGGAAAAAAAATCACTTTTGAAATTATTGCTCTTTCAGCACAATTGCAGTCAAAGTTCTAGAAGTTTTGAATCTATGTTACAATGTAAACCTGTGACAAAAAACAGCTACTTCTTTAATGAAATAACAAAGAAGAACAGTTCTGATAAGTGCATGATTGGTAATAATTCAGCACAGTGTGAAACAGGGCACTTAGTATTTTTTTTTATTTGCCGTTGGACTAACGTGGGACTTGTTTTCTCCTTACAACTTGTTTAAATTAGTATCAGCAACATCTTTTCTTCATTTGGAAGTACATCGGGACACCTCGCACAATTTTTTAAAGTTATCATCCAGGGTACTTTCATGTCATTTAAATGCAAGCCTGGTAAACTTTTTATTTTTGATTGTGTATTGAAATCTGAAGAGATAGAGGGGGCGATTCAAAAAAGATTATCTGGACTTTTTTCATTTTAGTGAACGATAATATCAGCGGGATTCGTCTCTTTGGAAGAGACGTCCGTCAAAAATTTCAGTCTCAACAAATCTCACTGAGATTAAGTGATTGAATGTAGTTAGGGCAAAAAGGTTCTTATGATTATCAAGATATACCGCAAAAAGTGGTGGAAGCAGAAACATGGGACAGAAAATAGTTAGGTACTAGGTAAATAAAGCTATGAAGGTAAGTCAAGCTACATAGCTAAATCTAGTGACTGTATTGGACCTGGTATTTTTGTTAAAGCAGTACGTAACATCTATAGACTGCTTCATTACTATTTTTGGCATATTTTAAAATTGCTATTTTAATTTCTCTAGCCTATATTCAAAGGCACTAGATAAAATTATATGAGTTTAAAGATTTGTGTTTATAACGTGAAATGTATACAGTAAAACTCAGTTTGTATGAACACGGATATATAATTTCTCGATATGGCAAAGTTTTTTGGACTCCCCGGTAAAGTTTTTAACAAATTTTTGCAAAAATTTACGGTTATAACAAATTTGGACAACAAATTTATGTATAAAGCGAACTGATTTTGAGTCCCGTAGATGTGAATAATAACGAAATTTATCATTTTTATAATGAATTTCTTTACAGTCGTAAAAGATTGCAATAACATATAACAAAATAGTTTGAATGAATTTATTTTCATATAAATTTTTCAACTCACAATCTGATTATTAAAGGTATCAAAGTATTTTATTTTAAGCCTCAATTATCAAAAATTATATAGTCTGGTGAAAGAAAACTTGTATATAGTAAATTTGCTATAGTTGTTATTACGAATTCCTTAGACGGATATATAACGAATATCGAATATAATGAAGTAAATCCATTGGTCCCTAGGACTTCGCTATAACTGAGTTTTACAGTATACTGACCATTTCTGGCAATTTTCATTGTAATCAATGAATGTTAAATTATTATTATGACAGCTAGCCGCCGATTGCAGTAACACGCTGTAAATATTCTTTAGTTTACAGTCAATTACAAAGTTTTTCAAGTCATCAGAAAACCACCAAGGTAAGCTACAGCTATATATATGAGCTAGTGCACGGCAGGTCATTGGTGTAGTAAATCCATAACATACAGTACGCAGAACTCTTGATTTATAAACCATTTTCAGAATATTTATCATTAGTGAAATATCTTTACCACGTTAACACTTATGGTGCCTGGTGTCTATTACATGTAATTAAAAACTGACCATGCTTTAGATTTGTTGCCTTTAATGTTGTCTTGTGCTCACTACTGAGTTTGACCTTATTTGTCATTTATATGTCATATGATTAAGATTCATTTATTTAATTTTTTTAAGAAAAAGAAAAGGTGAAATTTGAATCAATATGACAAGAGTTTCCCTTTAATAAATTAGTGTTTACAATGGGGTGGGGGGGGGGCTCTCTTGATGGAAATAAACTGAGAGATGTCTCGTTAAATTTCTTATTCAAAAAAATTTGCATCATTACAGATCTATTTAAATTTATTTCCTTAACCAGCCTAAAAAATAAACATTGAAAAAGCTAGGAGCTCCTAGCTTTTTCAATGTTTATTTTTTAGGCTGGCCTCATGAGGCCAGATGAAAAATTCTTTAGACGGTGAGGCCAAGGTTGTAATTATTATATTCTGTGTATTTTTGTTTTCATGTTTTGTATTTGGTAATTGATGGAAGAAATTACTGTAGGACTCCACTGCATCAAATACTTGTGTTAATTGTGATTTAACAGAAAAATGCGATGAAATGCTAAATGCAATTTCTTTAAATCCTGCTGCTTAATTAAATCAATCGTATTTCAAAACTGTAAATCTTTCTTCAAACTCATTCTAAAAAAGATGTAATACATTGCTGGCAGCAGTATTATGTATTATTATGTATATTAAAAAACATGAACAATTGAAGCTTTTCTTTAACTCATGTTTAGAAAATCAAATATGACGTCATTTTTCCAGAAAATGTTAGTAGAGACCTGAGAGGCATTCCCAAAAAATAATGCTTAATATGTTATCTTTTGTTTGATTCTGATTTAAAATTCGGCAAGTTCTTTGGGTTATTGATGTTAATTCTGTATCGATTAGTGTAGCATGAATCCATTTCAACACCAGCAAGGCAGAGGATATAATCCATATAATTCTAGACCCGGTGACTGCAATAGACAGCAGTATGATCAATTCGCCAATGCTAGGAGTCGTCCACTGTTGCCGAGACCAGACCCCCCAGGATTTCGTATGGAACCACCAAGAGGTCAAGCACAATATAACATTGGGAACAATTTTCAACAGAGGTTACCAGTACAAGCATTTCAGAGGCCCAATCTGTGGAATAACCCAGAGAGTCAGTATGGAAATAGAAATCCAAATGTAGGAAGAGGGGTCAGAAATCAGTTTCCTGTATCAGAGAGAGGCAGGGGCTCGCAGGCAGGATATGGATTTCATAGGAGTGGCCAAAATTATTCAGGTGTTCAAGACAGTGTTAGAAATGGAAATATGGGTGGATTTGGATTTAACAATGCATTTGGACCTGGGGAGCAATTGAATGTTCTAAGAAATGCCGCTGCAAACCTTTTAGCAACTGGGGGAGGCCAGGGGTTTTTGCAGAATTTTCAACATTTCAATCCAGGTTTTTCTCAAAGACAAAGCTCTAATGAAGCATTTGCCAGGGTGAATACGGGTAATCAATTTCATACTCCACCAAATCCACTTCCTTCAAGAGATTCACATTTGAAGAAATCGCAAAGAACTAAAACTCTTAGATACTTGGATGTTGATTTGAATAACAGCAAAGTCGGTGCGGAAGTACAGAACAAGTCCGAATCCAGTAATCTTCACTTAAGTAATCAAAATGCAACAAATCCAACCAATCAAAATCAGTTTGATATTGCCGGAAACTCTGCAATCTATAACAAAGGATTTCTTGGAACTGTAAGCCAGATCGAAGAGAAATCAAATATCGCAAACTGTACTATCACCACCCCTATTGTGCCACTTCCCAGGAAAACGATAGAACCATCAAGTTCCGAGGAATCTGTAATAGTAGGAAAGACTAGGGACCTTAGTGCAGTGGACTGTGACACTATTATGATTGGTCGATCTGTCGGTGGGGGACAGAATGAAAACAAGTTTATGCAAGGGCTTTCTAATATGAGCTTGGCATCTAGCTTTAAACAAGGTTAGTACGTGGGCAATCTTTCTGTGTTTTCTCCTCTTTCTTCTTGTGAAATGGTTCTTTTTAATGGTTTGTAAATTCAAACTAAAACTTAATTAACTCCAATGGTCTAACTTTTTGATTGATATGTTGTTTTTTGTTTCTCTACATCTATTAACTCTTGCTCATTAAGGAAAATATCTTGTAATTGATAAATTTTCTTGCAAAGACCCCCCCCCCCCCCCCCACAAAAAAAAATAAATAAAAATAAATGATTATTGATATTTAAGAAGACAGAGTCTAACTTGTATACACAAGTTAAGTTATTAATATACATGTACTATATAACTCCCCCCCCCCCCCCAAAAAAAAAAAAGTAGCTAGGAACATGTATCTGATAAAATTTGCATCCCATTTTTCGGTATTTGATAGTACATGTAATGATAACTTTTTCTATTATTTATTTAAAGTTTTAATGAAAAAAGAATGTAATATATCTGGCTTTTGATAAATGAATTCTGTATAACAAACAAGCTTAAGTAACAATAAATGCAGGAGTTGGGGAGAAAACATGTCTGACAGTCTTTGACCCTGATTCAAACCTGGGTTCTCCGAATTTCAGGTCAGGGGGCACTCGTTACAATAGAAGGGTTTGATTGCCACAAATAGCATCACAACTATATCTCACTTAATCCATTTCCTTTTTCACCACTATGCTGATCAATGCTTGCTTGTGTGTTAATGCTTGCTTTAGTGTGTAGTATTGCATGTAGAAAGCATGTTTTGTTGTGAGTATAATATGCAGAGGGGTATTGTCGGTATGGATTTCTTTTTGTGTGGGATATGATAGAGGAATACTCTGGACTATTGCCAAAAGATTGATGTTCATTGGATAATTATTTGAATGTAAGGATAATTATTGTATGACTATTACATTTTTTTTTTACAGCAAATTTTTATGGAACCAATATCTATATATTTTATCATATTGTGATGGTAATTAATATACATGTATATCCATGAATTTTAATTAAATGTAAAATAACAGAAAATTATTTGATTGTCATTCAAGAAGCATCTCTACTCATGCCAAGATTTTAGCCACCTGAAGCATGAACTCTTGACCTCCTCTCCCCCCCCCCCCCCCCAATTCCACAACCCCATCTCTTTTAAAATTTGTTATTGACCTTTTAGAATTTAAAATGTACTACCGGTATGTACTGGTATTTGTACATTTAATCGAGTGAATATGATATTATATCAGCATAATTGTATTCAAATCTGCCAGCTACTCTTGGTAAACTTTTGTGAAAACCAATGAAAAGGATCTATTGTGAATAACAATTAAATTGATCTATAGGGGAGATGGATTTTCTGGAAAAAATCTTTGAAAATCAAAGTTTTTGTTGTTATTTCTGCGGTAAATATTTTTAATTTTTTCAGAAAAGAAGGTACAGATTCCTTATAAAATTGCCCTAAAATTCAAAAATTGTTTAAATTTGATAAAAATACACATATGCCATCTTGAACATGTGTTTATATAAAGTACGAAGTTATACACTTTTATGTTGTTTCAAAAAATAATTATGACTTCAACATTTGTGCATATTACTAAGATTTGCTCTGTTTGTGACGTCACAATTAACCCTGTGAAAGTCTTGTCAGGTAACTATTTATAAATTCTTAATTTATAGGTATAATTGTGTAAATAAACATTACAGTACAATTTCCTGTGATATTTTTAGAAATCACTCTATGACTGAAAATGTAGTTCTTTGCATTTTTAACCTATCATACTGCTCTTGCAATTTTATGATAAATCTTCGAAGTTGGCTAAAACAGCATTCTCTCAGTCTGCATGGTTTTTGGCCTAGATATCCTTCAGGACTTGCCTGCCCTTAAAAAAACCTTAGAAATTTTGATAAGTTTTGTTCAAAGGAATAATTTTTTTAGGGGCACCCCAGCCCTGGGGTTGAATTTTGCAAAAACCGACAAAAATTTCGGAAACTGATTTCTATCATAGTGGTCTGTATTTGCATCACTATGAGTAACTTCTGGATAGCTCAATAGGTTAAACCTCTGGCTATGATACACAGGATGTTTTTTGTGCCCTGGTTTGATTTCATCCATCCATCTGTCCGATTTTCTTGTTTTAATGCATGTTTGCTCTTCCAATTGAAGATATTATGAAAAGTATGTACTGAACTGAAAGCACTCAACCGTAACTATACCTTAGTGTAAGCACGCTTTGTTTGAGCTAGGACAAGAATCATTCACTCGAAACAGGTGCCATGTGAAAAATCATGTCCAGCAAAGATTTTGCGTTTTCCAGAGAGAACATCTAAAGGAAATGGTAGAAGTGGGAAAAGTACTGCAAAGTAGATGCAGTTCGTTCTTTGCAAAGAACGTGTGCACTGGTGACATTTTATGCCAAAAATGCAGTACAGTAGGAAGGTTTACAGATTAGAAAAAAATGTGGATGCGTCAGTTAGGCAATTGACAACAAGCATTGCTAATTTTTATACCCCCCGCAAACAAAGTTTGGGGGGGGGGTATATAGGAATCACCTTGTCCGTCCGTCTGTACATCCGTCTGTCTGTGCAATCGTGTCCGGTCCATATTTTTCTTATGGAGAAACATTGGAAGTTCTTACTTCACACAAAGATTGCTTATGACCTAAGGGTGTGTCATGATCTTAAACCAAGGTCATTCGGGCAAGGTCAAGGTCACTGGCAGAAAAAATGCAAAATTTGTGTCCTGTACATATGTTACTTCTTACTTCACACAAAGATTGCTTATGACCTAAAGGTGTGTCATGACCTTGACCCAAGGTCTTTTTGGCAAGGTCAAGGTCACTGGCAGAAAAAGTGCAAAATTCGCGTCCAGTCCATATCTTTCTTATGGAAGTTCTTACTTCACACAAAGATTGCTTATGACCTAAGGGTGTGTCATGACCTTGACCCAAGGTCATTTGGGCAAGGTCAAGGTCACTGGCAGAAAAAGTGCAAAATTTGCGTCTGGTCCATATCTTCCTTATGGAATAGCTTTGAATGTTCTTACTTCACACAAAGATTGCTTATGACCTAAGGGTGTGTCATGACCCTGACTTAAGGTCATTTGGGCAAGATCAAGGTCGCTGGCAGAAAAAGTGCAAAATTTGTGTCCTGTCCAAATCTTCCTTATTGAAAAGCTTTGAATGTTCTTACTTCACACAAATATTGCCTATGACAAAAGGGTGTGTCATGACCTTGACCCAAGGTCAATTGAGGAAGTTCAAGGTCATTATTTCAAAAATGCTAAATTCTGTCTGTGTCATGTCTTGTATTAATGGAAATATTAGAAGCTAAAATTTGACACAAAGCTTGCTTGTCTCAGGCAACATAAAATTATTTTTAGATTCTCATCCCCGTCTCTCTAAAAATGGCCTGCCCCGATGAAATTTTTTTGGGGGGGAAAAATGTGTGGAAAAAAAATTTCGGAAAAAAACGGGCTCAGTATACCAATAATTCAAAATGTTTAAATATTTAATGGCTGTTTGACATGTGGATTTCGTTTGATCTGAGTCATGGTTGTTAACGGAAGGATGCAAATGTCCTCATGCATTAACAGTTAACTTAAAATGCAATGGAATTAAAGGATAGAAATTGGTTTGTTTACTCCTATTAGCATTAACAGTGTTAACAAATAGAGCAGTTGTTATTTATAGAAAATAGTCAGTGAAATAGATTCATCCAATACTTTCTATATTAGCAAAAATACACGCGTTATGATTTTTTTCTTAGCGGGGGGTATCAATTGTGAGCTTGCTCACAGTACCTCTAGTTTAAATGAATAACGGACAATATTCTATAATCTGATCCTGTTCAAGCTGTAGGGCTACATATCAGTATCGACACAACTTCTTAAATTTCTTTTTTTATATAATTTTATTCTTACACCAATGACATTTTTTGAAATTAAATGTATCATCTCTGTAAAAAGACGTATGTACACTAACGGGATTAGCAACTTCTTTACTGCCATGTTTACATTTACTTCCAAAAATATCATGCACGTTTTGAAATAAATTACAAAGAAAGTGAGCGCACAAGATTGTAAATTTGCAGGAATTCTCGACACGAATCAATTGTGATTTAAATGTCTATAACCTCGAAAGGCTACATGTATGTCATAATATATTATGTTGAGAGTCAAAGTACATCGGCTATTCCGGTTATTAAAAAACTCACAAGCTTTCAAAAATGACAATGAGAGGTAAACCGATAACTAGTTATATTAGAAATGTTAATGCAAACATATTTTAATGAAGTTATATTGTGTATATCATAAAAAAACTAGTAATAAGAAAAGAAAATAGTGTTCATACAGCAGATCTAGAAATCAATAACGACAAATTAAAATATACCAGTATATTATAATTCAACATTATGTTATAATTACAAGCATTTAAAACAAAAAAGTTTTAATTTAAAAAAAAAAGACCACCAGTTGGATTTGAACCCAAAACACTGCATGTTTGTATTTACTAATACAGTACGAAACCACTGAGCCATGCGAGACTTGTCAATATGCGATGTAAAGTACTGTTTGGATCAATGGACTTTGTTTTTTATCCTTCAAAAAATAATTTTAAAAAGTACATAATTAGTCATCTCTCCATCTTTTTTTAATAAGCGACTTTTTTAATGTTGAAATGTGTTATCTTCACACGTTTCAAATTTGTGGAGAGAAGACCCGGAGACAACAAAATCATTAAAAAACAGTTGTTAGTAAATAAGTAGGATTTTTTAAAGGATATTGTGTTATTGTTTCAATAGAATAAGAAAAAATTGAAGCATAAAACGATCTTTAAAATCGCGTCACATGAGAATTTCGATAGCTGCTAATATGTCCCTGGTTGTAAATAAATGCATATCGTACAAGTATTGTATTATAGAAAGTAAACTGAAAATAAAATTTAAAGATAATAAAGTAAAAAAAGGCATCCATTACTCATACTGCTCAGACAACAACTGTGAAACTTTTTTTCAATCACTAAACATTATAAAAACTAGAACCCAATAGTTTAGTACTGTGTTTGGCCTAAAATCAAGAAGGGGAACAGAAACCGATATGCTATTTCTAAAGACAGAAGCCAACACCGGCCCTATAGGTCAATTCAATCGTAATAGACAATATTATTGATCCTTTGGTGTCTTTATTCATTCAGTTTGTTCTAGTCGGATTGATCCTGTTCATCATTGATGAACCCATTTGCATGTGAGTTGTATTACTTGAAAAGTACATGTTTGTGATGTAACAGGATCTTGCTATGTACTCTCTCTCAAAAAATAAAATCTTGTACAGTTGAACTTCGATATCTCGAACACTGATATTTAGGATACAGTGGATATGTTGAAGTGATTTGGAAGTCCCATCCATTTATTTTTTAAGTATTTTACCCTATATATCTTGAATACTTGGATATCTCGTAGTTTTTAAACAGTCCCATCTTGTTCGAAGTTTGACTGTAGTTATATAGTTTTACAACACTGGATAATTGAGTTAACATGCGATAAACTAGATCCCAATCCAACCTCTATTATTCCCTCTTAGTTCAAATTATGAAATCACATTATATTGAAATATTCCCTCATGGTTGTTTAAACCATCCAAACACATTGCTTTTTTGCACTTTGAATTGAATATGCTTCCTGTAATAAAGAAAATTCTGAATGAAATTTTAGTATGTACTAAATTGCAAATTTTATTTTTCACTGATATTTTTTTAATTAAAATTGTAAAATTTGTAAAATTTGTTACATTGAAAGGATTATTGTATAAAAGCGGTGAAAAAGTCTTATTCAAAAAATTTTAAACAAGTTTTTGCAATTTTTTTATTTGTTTAACAGATTTATTATGTGTGAATTATTTTATTTTTGTTTCCTCTCAACAGATGTTCACACTAAGGCTACCCCCACCACACAGTCACTGGGAGGGACTTCGGATCAGGATGATTGTGTGATTGTTAATCCTCCTACATGTAGGGAAACCACTCCTCAGCAAACACCTAAATGTACCCCCACAAAAACACAAGTTCAAACCTTAAGCAAATCTCCCAGTTCTTGTCAAGAGGAGTCTTATGTGAATACTAGTCAAGCATCTCCTTTCCAGAAATTGGAGAACCCTGAAATTAAATCGATTGAAACTAGTCCTGCATCACCCCTCCAGAAAATAGGTCACGCTGAGACCAGAACAGACAAAATTTGTGAACCTCAAGGTAATGATAGTCTGTGTGGTTCCTTGTCATCTGGAGAAAGGGATAAGACTGGACTGAATGCTGCCTTGATTTCACCAAAGGTATCTCTTCATAAGCAAGCCTCTAGTGGACTCAGCAGTATGGATCTGGTTAAAGATAATGTAAGTTTAGGGCAAGGCATTAATACTGTAG
The DNA here is from genome assembly GCF_025612915.1 of Magallana angulata. Lineage (NCBI taxonomy): Eukaryota > Metazoa > Mollusca > Bivalvia > Ostreida > Ostreidae > Magallana > Magallana angulata. Next base: position 17,364,658 of record NC_069114.1, on the reverse strand, counting down.
GAAACTCCACAAATGACAGGGAAAACACAGTCTCAAAGAATCCGAGTGATGTTGTCGGTGGTAGATTTATGAAGGGGGATGGAGCTGAGATTCCTAGACAAAGGATACTGAGTGGAGAGAGTCAGCGGTACGGTGCCAAAGGATGGCCAGCTAGGGTAGAGAAGAAGAGACATCAGTCAGAGGACATCAGATTCAAAAGGGAGAACAGCTCCCCACTGAAACACAGAGAAAGCACAGACTCTGGCAGCACTGCAGGTCAAGACCGAAAGCAGCACAGCATGCATCGGTCCCAGTCGGATTCTAGTCAAGAGATCACTCCGGAGTCTGCTCAAACCTATAAGGAGTATAAAGAGGCCAAGCAGAGACTGCTGGAGAAGGAGAAAGAGGAGCAGAGCAGGAGGAGGAGTCAGCAAAGGTTGTCCTCCTCCTCATCCTCGGAGACACAGGGTGGAGGTGTCCGGCAAGGCTCTGTACAGAAAACGGCCGAGAGTTACCCCTTAAACACCAGCAGAGGGGGACAAGCTGTGGATTCCATGGACATGTTGGACTCCAAATTCTGCATTGTGTATGGAGCTGATGTACCCAGTCCTGAAGATGATGGTAAGAATGCAAGTCTATTACTATAATTCAGTATTTTCTTGTATCATGCTATTTCATTGGCTAAATGAAAAATGACCCTGACAGTGGCCTGTGGCAAGGAATGCATCAATCTGCTTAGCATTGTTTTTTTTAATTAAATATTGTATAATTTATTGCTTTCATTTTCTTTACTTGATATTTGAAAACTGAATTATATAAAGAAAAGAATTCTAAAGCTACAGAACTTATATGATTATAAACTGGGCTGTTGAAGCTTTATAAAATGCTTAGCTGTAGACAAGTGTTTATCGTGAAGAAGAAAAAAATAACAACACTTATCATGCTTATAGTACATAAGCTGATGAATCGTAATTCAGGATGGGTTATTTACTTGTACTTGTGTTATATTTTTTTGTCCTTGGGCTGGCTAAACTGAGCTTTTATTGCTGCAGGTGATAGGCACAGTGACCTAGACATTGACTTGGATCTAGATGACTCAGATGATGAACTGCTGGAAGCACCTTCCTTTTTAAAGGATCTGGAAAATGCAATGCAAGTGAAAATACCAATATCTCTCGAGTGAATTTTTTGTACTATACCAGAAGTCATGAATTGTTTGTAAGTAAGAATTTGTTTACCTGTACGTGGGATATGTAAACCAACTTTCATACGTGTCACTGTCCATTTAACTTAACTTAGCGATTTGATAGTGGCAAACTGGTTCATGGACCACGAATTTTCCTGACCAAAGCCTGCGTTAACCATCTTAGACAAATACAAAAGGCATTATAGTATTTGCAACATGTTCATGTAAACCTTGTTAAATTTTAATAGAATAAAAATTTGGTTTACACGAAACGTATAATTGATGCAGTATAATATATTTCTGTTGATTTGCACAGAACACAACCAGTGCCACGCACCCCACCACCCAAACTCGTCTCTGTAAGTCATCAGTACACAGAATTTCCATAAGAGTATTTTTCTCTTCTATTTATTTTGACATGCTCTTTCACATAAAGCACTGTGGTTTCATTGGTAAATCGGTAATCGTGGGTATAATTTTTTGTTGATTTAGAAATATTAAAAATTCAGTTTCAAGGAAGTCGATCTTCATTTGTGAACAATTGATAGCCATCTATTGTCATAGATCAGAACATTGAAAGATTTCATGTATCAACTCAACAGTGAAAATCAAGGAAGAGTTCCGTCTTAATTAATATTGATGAAACCATAGTTCCAACAAGTATCTGTATGCATTGTTCTCTGTTGTTAATTTAAGTTACACTGAGTTTCTGGCTCCCTTTTCTGTAGTCCCCTGCCCCCGGTAGCCCTGTCCCCGGGGCGGTCTCCTCCTCTGTGTCCATTCCCTCCACGTCAAGGTTCGCCAAGTTCTCCCTGGACAGCCTGCTGGAGGAACACACCAACAAAGTAAGATGCTTCTGACTGCACAATGCCTGTCTGATAGAGGCTAATAAAAGCCAAAAATAATTAAATTGGAAGACATGTACATGTACCTGCATGCATACTATAGATTCCTTATTTTATGCAGGCATGATCCCACTGTTTTGTATAAAATGTGAGAATATAAGATCGTGAATGCAGAACTTTTATATCCAAACTTATTGCAATTCTCAACTCTGAGAAAACAAAAGTGAGAATTTAAAATCCTTGAGGGGTGATTTTCACGATTTTACGCAGATATTAATTCCTCGCATTTAATTTGGAATCTACAATAACTGCTACTCTTCTGTTTCTCTTTCTTCATTATCATTAATATGGATTCGTTAAGAGCTACTAAGGCTAATTCAAGTAATGAAAGTAAAGTTTTTTCAGCTTATTTGATGTGTTTTGTGTTTTAAAAATGACATTTCATGAAATGGCATTATAACAGACTAAATAGACACATTGAGTCATTGATAATGAATTACCAGAGTTTATAAGTGTATTGAATCATATGTATATTTAATTCATAATTCGTAAATAAAGTCAATTGTTGAATGGTCAGACAGTGTACATCCTCTTTAAACAGTTCCTGCAACAATTTGTAAATGGCTTAATAACAGGATTTCATCACAGAATAATTAAGGCTATTACTGTAACAAATAATGTTTTGCTTACGTAATGAGCCTGGTCAAAAACATTTTGTCTTGTTTCTCAGGCACAAACACTTCCCATCAGATGCTGCCATGCTGATAAATTTTTTTTCCCCAATTTAAAAAAAAGGGAATTTATTCTATATCACAAAAATGTGTTTGTGTATTGTCTTAGACTTAGTGTGAAAGAAAATCTTCATCTTTAAAATACTGTGAACGTTAGATTGAGTGATCTTTGTTACATTTTGTCCTCAAAAGTATTGATTAAGTTTGCTTTTATTGTATGTAATTTTTAATAATATCATACTTTAGACAATTATTACATTACCGGTACGTGGAAATAAGATGTTATACTGTATACAGGGTTATTTTCGCCCCGTGTTATTTTTGCCCTTCTGCACTTGCAAATGGTTTTGCCCCGTCTTAAATTCGCCCAGACAAGATTGTGTACATGTACTAAAGAAATAACTTGGAACACAGGTACTTGCCCAGTCATAAATTCGCCCGCTGACAACGAGGGCGAAAATAAAACGGAACGAATATTTCCCTGTATACTGGTATTTTAATTAATCAAGGTAATTCCCCCCACCCCCCTTTAAAATGAGATATCACCTCCAGGTGCAACACTGGTAGATAGGTCACTGCAGAATGTTGAAGAGTTAAGAGGGCTTTATGGTTGTCGCCATATTTGGACACTATTAATCTCCTTGAAAAGAAGAGCTCTGTACAGCTATATAGAAAAATGTTCAAATTAATAAGATTTTTGGAATTTTATTTACTAAGTAATGGTTATTTATACATGTAGCAAAATAAACCATTTTTAACATGAAAGGCATACTGTGGTTTCATTAATATTCAAGGGTATCAATTTTCGTGGAAAAAGTGAAAATCACGATTTTCAAGGATAAATTAAATTAAATGGCCAATGACCCTATCAATACAAAATGTTAATAGAAATTGCACTTCATGGAACACTTAATTCCGTGAATCAACTTAATAACGAAATCCACGAAAATTGGTATTCAACAAATATTGATGAAACCACAGTATCTGATGATTAATTTGTTGACCACTGAGCTTCCTTAATATATCATTAAACTTAATAATTTTTAAACATAACCTTTTATCGGTCATCTGACCTGACCTGGTTATAGATGGAGCTTCCAGAGTTATGTGGTTTTTGTTGATATTGTTTGTGGGCTAATTTATGTAAATGGGTTTTCTGAATGACTGCCCAGATACTATCAGAACAGTTTGAGCAGGAAACGTTATCATCAAATCTGATGATACAGTACATTTAGTTTCCATTCACCTCTGAGATACTGATATATTTAGTAAAAATTTATGGGGGGTTTTCATATTGAGAATTATGTTCATAAAAGCGTAAATATTTGTCTTTTATCACAATCATGTCATATTTATATGTCGATAAATCTTATGAAAAAATCTTGTTTTAAATTTTTAGCCACAAGAGCAGAGAGAGTATGAAGAAATGCACGCAGAATTGAAGGTTTGTCATTTTGGAAAGCATTTAACAAGCATATTTGTGATTTAAGGTCTTTCAAATGACATAAAGAGTACTAATTAGTGTTTTGTTTTTGATTTTGAAATACATTAGTATGTTTAATATCTATTAAATACCATGGTTTCTATTCTGTTCATGGATTTGAAAATAATGTCACTATTTACATGATTTGTATCATGATTCTCTAATGAACTATTGAAAAAAAAAGTAACAAAATTCAAAATTTTGGACAACTTTAATGTAAACAAAAACATCTTATTTGATACCTTTACAAGTCTACCAATTTCAGGAAGACTTTTTCATAGTGTATGTTTAAAACCAAAATATGTATTGGACTTTTTTGTTGTGAAAATTGATAGAATGATTGTGTTTTGTTACCTTTTTGCCGTAAACTGCAAAACCCTACAAGACATTTAAAAAACTACATGAAGTCAATTATTACGTCATATAAATCTTGACTTCATATCTGAAATACAGATTAGCTGTTGTTACCTCACAATAAAAATCTGTGAGTTATCTCCCGTAACTGCAAGCCTCATCTTAATAATTTGTCTTTTTAAACATAATCACGCATTGTATAAAGAATCTTTGTCCTGCTTTCAAGTGAGCATTTCTTTGAGAGCATTGAAAACTTATGTTTAGATAAACTGCTTGCAATGAAAAACAGCGCTGAACATTTTTATTTTGATAATTATGGCTAAATTTTTTTCAGGAATCTGTTAAACAAGGAGGCTTTGTAAAAGACACCTTGGAGAAACAAGATGATCCTTCATCAGAGAGTATGTACTGGTAGTTTCAGTTGTTAACTTCAAGCTAAGTTTTGGTATGGAAGACGATTGCTATATATGTATCTTTTATCCTTAATTTTTTCCTCCTCAGATTTACTACCGGAACACCAAGAGCAAATAGAGCATGTAAGTATCGATTTACTTACGTTACAACTGTAAATTATGTATTATGTATGTGCGGTATGTATCTGAGAATTTGGAGCAACTTCTTATGGTGTCACAAATAATATCATGCATGGATCAAAGAGCATCTCTAGAGATAAAAGATATTACTGCTTGCTCAGTGTTGCATGGGGAAATTTATTGTTGAAAATTCGGACTGAATGAGCCATTCAGGGGGAAAAAAAGAGGAGATCGAATGTTGAATTGTAAAACGGGGTTGCAGTGAACAGGTTTAGTTATGATGTGTTTTATTCAACAGTATCTTAAAATTGTATTATTGAATTATGGTATATAATGATAAATTCAAATGACTTGTCCCTGAAATTTGGCTATAACTGTGTTTTACTGTAATTGGTTTACCATATTTTTCTTTTCACAAAAAAATGATACATGTAAATATAGATGTTGCTCATCATATACATTGTACAAGTTTAATATTGCATGTAATATGCAATACACTTGTTTTATGCATAGAAACTATTTTGTACATGTATCATACAAGCAAATGTCATTCTAAACATAATTACTTATAAAAGTGTTGCTGTTAATTAAATGTACATATTTCAACAACAATTGATGCCATTTTAGCTGGAGATGAAGAAGAGTGTCATTTGCCCCGCCCACCCAGGGGAGACAATATTTTGCTCCAGCCGTTACCAGCAACTCTTTACTCCCAGCATAACTCCATCGATGTGTGGATTTAGTCCTGGGGAGTCGTACATTGACAAATTCCTATCAAGTGTTCAACCAAGTAAGTTTTATATAAAGAAAAGACAGAATATGGGAATTTTTATATTTCATATAAAGGACTATATATGACATGGGCCTAAAATGGCCCCCTAAAAAGAACATCATCATTTTACTGTAATTCTTTGTACAGATATATATGTGATGTTTTTTTCATATATAGTTCTTTTTTTGTTAAATCATTCTGTTATTTTTGAGTTATTAATTTTTTTATTTTAAATAATGAATTTTAATATTTTAGGTGCATTCTCCAAATAAAACAAAAAGCAAGGAAATTTTATGAAAAATATATAAACATATGTTGACTTTCATAAACAGGTCCCCAATTTTGGATTTTTATGTCACGTTTGCATGAAATGAATGTATTTCCTTTCTCTATTTCCTTTCTAGGAAATTTTGGAGCACTGTTATCCTCTGAGGTTCTAGTCAATTGCTTAGAGAAGGTTACACACCCAAAGCCAATTCTTAAATGGCTCCTCTTTTTATGTAAGTACAAAACATATATCATATTCCCTGTGTTAGCAATGGCTCAACGAGTATTTATGTAGATAAACAACTGCTATCATTAGTTATTATGCTATAATGAATTGTTGATCATGACCTGACTATATTAAGCAATGTAAAAATAAAGGAAAGATCTTTAAAACTTTGGTCTTTGAAAAAAACCCATAATTTTTGTTTCTTTAATATCTGTTCTCTGGTTTTCTGTGTAGTTGTGTTAGATGAAAGTTTTTGTATGCCTTGTTTGGTTTGCTGTGTTGCTTTGTTGCTGTGTTGCCCTCTTGCTATAGTCTGTCCCAAGTTATTGCTTCCATCAATTTTTGACGATTTTTAATAAAAATACACATACCTATGAAAGAAATACAATTGAAATCGATGAAAGGGAATATATCCAAGGTATCTTCATTGAACAATTATCCCTTTTCACTCATAAAATTTCACAGGAACGAAAACAATTTTCTTACGGAGATTTATAATGGGAAATGTTTACATCTTTTCTCCATTCGGAATACACTCGGAATACATCGCGCAATTTTTTAACATTATCATCCGGGCTTATTAATGGCTGATGCAATGCAAAATCTCCGTAGACTTTCAATTTTTGGATGTGTATTGAAACCTGTAGAGGGGGCGTTTCAAAACAGATAATCTGGACATTTTTCATATCAGTGGATGAACGTAGTTTGAGCACAAAGGTATATACTATTATTGAAATATCAAGCAAAAAGTGGTGGAAGCAAAAACTCGGGACAGAGTATACATGATCTTTGAACCTGATACTGAGTGTTGACCTATAACTTGTTTTTTTTTTCCATGGGCTGTAGTGTCAGTGGATGGCAGTCACCTGGCTATGGATGGATGCTGTAAAGCACTGGAAGAGTACCTGTACACTCAGAAGGTCTTCCATGAGGATGAGAACCCATGGGCCCCCTGTGTGGAAGACATACTCTCCATATTCATGAACTGTGGTAAATAGAGACTTGTATCAAACTTGCTTTTCATTCATGAAGTCTTTCATATTGAAAAATTTGAATGCTTATATACCTTTACTGTGTGTACCAGCATGGATGTCTGGTTAGGTTGACATAAGAAACACTGGTTAATTAACATATTTCCAGGCATTAAAATTGTTACTACATGTACCATTTTAAGTGAAAAATAAAATTTTTGTTACACTATGCTGAGAATACTATTAGAAAATTGTTTTAGGGAAAATATTATCATTTTAATTATTTCATCAACAAACAAGTCAATATTATGAAGCCTTTAATTTTTACTAGAATTGTAGAATACTTGTATTTATAATATATGCTTACAACTTTTTATTTTTGGAAAAGGTGCATCGAAAGAAGATGTTTTGCCTACAAATGTATTTAAAGATGATGAGAAGATAAGGTAAAATAAAATGATTTACTTTTAATTAACCTTTACAACATTAATAGATGTACATTTTAATACAATGAACATTATTCTATTTCAGAAGTTTTTAAATGGTTAATTAATGATATGAGCAGCTTACCTAAAGTTTTTAGAAATGAATAGTTCTGATGGTCATTACTATTTCAAACATTTAGTTTGAAATTAAATAAATGACTGCTTGTAATTACATCGTAGCTCCCTGAGTAAAGGAATCACAAAAGAAGCTAACGTTGGCCTCCCGCCTCCCAATGCGGGCAGCCTCAACAGGGAAAACCTGAGACTGGTGCTACAGGTGCTGGCTCTGGCCCTCCAGAGGAGGTAAGTAATGAGGCAGTCTGATAATGAGGTCAGAGGAGGTAAGTAATGAGGCGGTCAGATAATGAGGTCAGAGGAGGTAAGTAATGACACAGTCTGATAAATGAGGTCAGAGGAGGTAAGTAATGAGACAGTCTGATAAATGAGGTCAGAGGAGGTAAGTAATGAGGCGGTCTGATAAATGAGGTCAGAGGAGGTAAGTAATGAGACAGTCTGATAAATGAGGTCAGAGGAGGTAAGTAATGAGACAGTCTGATAAATGAGGTCAGAGGAGGTAAGTAATGAGGCGGTCAGATAATGAGGTCAGAGGAGGTAAGTAATGACACAGTCTGATAAATGAGGTCAGAGGAGGTAAGTAATAAGACGGTCTGATAAATGAGGTCAGAGGAGGTAAGTAATGAGGTGGTCTGATAATGAGGTCAGAGGAGGTAAGTAATGAGGCAGTCTGATAATGAGGTCAGAGGAGGTTAGTAATGATGCGGTCAGATAATGAGGTCAGAAGAGGTAAGTAATGAGGCGGTCTGATCATGAGGTCAGAGGAGGTTAGTAATGAGGTGGTCTGATAATGAGGTCAGAGGAGGTAAGTAATGAGGCAGTCAGATAATGAGGTCAGAGGAGGTAAGGAATGAGGAGGTGATAATGAGGTCAGAGGAGGTAAGTAATGAGGCAGTCTGATAATGAGGTCAGAGGAGGTAAGGAATGAGGCAGTCTGATAATGAGGTCAGAGGAGGTAAGTAATGAGGCAGTCTGATGATGAGGTGGTTAGATGAGGTTACCTATTTATGCAGTGTCAGAGGAAGTAAGTACCGGTAATTAGGTTAGATGAGGTTATCTAACAAACGTGCTAACAATGTCAGAGGTTATCTGACTAGTACTCTTATTAACAATGTCAAAAGAGGTAAGGAATGAGGCGTTTGGATGAGAAACATGTTTTTTTTTTGTTAGAGGAGGTTACCTGTATATTTGTAACAATGTCAGAGAAGATAAGTACCGGTAATAAGGCTGTTAGTTTTCTATGAAACTGTAAGAAAAAAACTTACTTACTACTTACTTACTGCCCGTGACGCCTTTGGCGTATAGGGCAGTAACGAGGGCTCTCCATCCCTGTCTGTCACTGGCTAGCTTCTGGAGAGTGCCCCAGCTTCTCTGATGCTCTTTCATCTCGGCTTCCACTGTTCGCCGCCAGGTAACTTTTGGTCTCCCTCTCTTCCTTTTTCCTTCTGGTGTCCAGAAGAGGGCTGTCTTTATGATGGATTCAGGGTCCCTTCTGAGTATGTGGCCAATCCAGGTCCATCGTCTCCTGGTGATGATGGTGGCCATATCCTCCTGATCGCATCTGCTGAGAAGGTCCTGATTTGAGATGGTATTTGGCCAAAATACTTTTAGGATTCTTCTCAGGGACTTGGTGTGGAAAGTTGACAGTTTGTTAAGGTCGTTCTCTGTAAGAAAAAAACTTAAGCATGTAAATTTATCAATCAAGATAAATTTGATTTAAATACCCACCTCTTGTGGATGAGGTCCATACCGGTACTTTTTTCAGTAAGATTTTCTTTACTATCTTTCTTTTTGTGTTTTACAGACCGAAGTATGACACTTCACACCTGACAGCGCTCTATGTAATGTTATGTAGAGTGGCCCTGGACAAATCTCTGAGCAGGTAAACCTTCGTCAAACAAAGTGTACCGTTTACAGCAAATTCATAACCTTTCAAATCAAAGATGTCATACACATATGTACTTTGGTAATATACATGACATTGTTTGTCTTTTTGTTTCAGTGGTATAGTTAATATAGAAGTCCAGTCCTGTTTAGGCAGCATTTTATGTTGTTATCCAGAATCAGAATGGAAAACCTGTGTAAGTACACCTATAGATTGATCACTCTTGTGTACAACAAGGAGTATAGTGTACAAAATACCATTATTGAAATTAATTCATTTTGGGAATTTGTACTTATAGATTAAACGTACATTTTTCAGTATAATCCATATCATATACTTTAGCCAGATTTGTTGGTCTACTTGTCAGCTTTAATATTCACTTAAAGGGACCTGGACACGATTTCAAATGAAAATTTAATTTTTGATTTCTATGTATAAAATAGTTTACTTTTGTATTTTGAATGACTCACCAAAATTTGAATGTTAGAAGTCATGTTACGAGCAAGATACAGAGGAAAGAAGTTGTTGTTATGTAAACAAAGCTCGATCGAGTCTTATAAGTTTGTTTACAAATACTGTAAAGTAAAGAAATTGCCATTTCTCTATCAAAATAACTTGTGGAAACAAGATAGACTGATTCAGTGGGTTCATAAATAATTTCATTACAACAAACAACAATATTAGATTGAAAATTATACCAATGCAACGAATATGTGAACATTAACGGGACTCAAGCTTTGTTTACAAAACAAAGAATTCTAACCTCTGTAACTCGCTTGTAACTCGATACTTGACTTATAAATTTTGTCAAAGCATTGAAAACATCCATATTAACAATTCTAGACACAAAAATTGAAAAAATAAATTTTGAGCTCAAATCGTGTCCAAGTCCCTTTAAGATTCTATAGGATATTGGATTACATTTTTTTGTAAGCAGCAGTAATTTTTAAAGTTTTTTTTTTTTTTACAAAGCTTATACACCATGATTACAGCATGTTTAATAATTTTTTTTATAATAGTAGAATGATTTTGCAAAATATAATGAAAAATACATGTACATCAAGTCGAACAAATATCAAATATTAGGTATATCACTTGAAGAAAAAAACTGCAGCTTTCATTCTTTAAACACTACTAACAAAAAAGTGTAAAATGTAAAAAAAAACAAAAAAAACCCCAACAGCTTCTGTTTATTAGACAACAAAAACAAAATGTATTTTATTTTATTTTCTTACACCAGGCAATAAAGCTGTGTTCTATCCTGCCGAGTCTGACGGAGCACCACCACAATAAGGTGTGTCTAGCCTCGCTGTCACCATACGGGAGGCGAGGCCAGTACCTCCAGAGGCGGGTCTCCTACCTCATGCTGAGGCAGCTGTTTGACATGGAGCCCAGCCCCGAGGACAAAATAGAAAACTGCAAGGTAAGGTGTTCATTCATCAACTTGACACCTATTAGAGGGTATGTGTGGCAAGTTTAACACAATAGTGCATTGAGTTTTACTGTGTAGATGATATATTCTGTTTGAAAAATTTATTTCATTTGGACATGAATAACATAATTTACTGTAAAATGAAAATGTATTCATTCAGACATGAATACCATATTTCACATGGATAGTTGGTGATTAGTGTCTCTTCTGAACTATTATTTTATTTTTGTTTTGAATAAACAATCAAAACAACATAGTTTACAGGAAACATGAATACTCTAGACCAAATTTTATTCATAACAACTTTATTTATTATTTGATGAGTGATAAAATATTTTTCGCTGGAACAACTTTTCACTCTATCAACTGAATCTTATGTTTAAAAAATTTAAACAATATAAGACATATAATGACTGGTTTTCTGCAAGAAATTCTTGCAACCACTGGTACAAGGTTCTTGTGAACCTTATGAAATTCTATCGAATGCAAAAAAAAAGTTGATTAACAGTTTGTACAAATATTTATTTCCTATGTCGCTAATAATACGAGATCTGATAGGTTAACAAGCCAGGTGTAAAGGACTAAGTGCGGTTTTATGCAATTTTTGCCCCCCAAAATCAAAGTTTTAGAAAGAGCTTTAAAATGAGATGAAAGATAGTTAAAATCATATTGGAAATAAAGGTGTAAAAGGTAATCACCACAGTGACGTCATGACCTAGAAATGACGTCATGAATATTGCATTATTTTGATAAATTGATGTTTTGTAGCAAAATATGGGTGTTTTCCGATGGTTTTTCGACTGGGAAACATCGAGCGCAGGCTTGCTCAAGTACCATTTTTTAGTATAATATGTTTAACTATCTGAAGAAAAACATATGTTAAAATTGCACTTGAGCAGACCTGCGCTCTATACTTCCGAATGCAAAATATAGAGCAAAAATGAGAATATCTTCATTTGTTTGCAACTTTGCGGGAATTGGGTCATTTAGGTGACGTCATAGACAAAAAGCGAGTGAGCAATGATGACTAAAATCAAGATTAAAGTTATAGGCATCCTCTTTACAATGATTTGTGAAGATTTCATTTTTAGCTCACCTGAGCTGAAAGCTCAAGTGAGCTATTCTGATCACATTTTGTCCGTCGTCCGTCTGTCCGTCCGTCTGTCCGTCCGTCCGTCCGTCCGTCTGTCCGTCTGTAAACTTTTTACATTTTGAACTTCTTCTCTAAAACCGCTTATCCAATTTCAACCAAATTTGGCACAAATCATCCTTATGGGAGGGCGAATATAAATTGCAGAAATAAAAGTTTGATCTGTATTCAAAGCGGAGAAAACCTTGAAACTGTAGAAAAAGGGGGGTGCATTTTTAAAAATCTTCTTCTCAAGAACTACCGAGGCAAATTCAACATAGTTTAGCATAAATTATCCTTATGGGAAGGAAAATATAAATTGCAAAAATTAAGTGGAAATTTTGTTTCAAATCTGAGTTATTACGAAAATAATAATAAAGGAAATGCGTGTTTCAATCAGTTTAATAGCTTCGGGTTCGGCATCCGGTAAAATGATTCCATACTTCTAAAACGAGGTTCTTTGTTTAAAGCAGCCATGACATTATACGAAAAAGGGTCGATCTGACTATGATGAATTTGCTTGTTGTGCAACAGTTCGCGTATGAAGGGAAATTTTGAAACATACAAAATATATTGGTGCCGATTTTGTGAAGTAAATTGAGGCTAAATATTTCAATGCGTTGACAGTTTTCACACATGACGTTGGTGTTAGCTTGTTCTGATTTTCGTTTCGTTCTCATTATGCTTTGTAACCTGGAAACTATCGTCTGTATTTCGTGATTTTTACGTATCAAATCAAACAGAGACTTCGGTAAATCAAACAGTTAACTGTTTACCTGCGCAAATTAAGCAAAATCGGATGTAGGGGACGGGTACTGAAATACAATTCATTCTATCGGTAAATCGGCATTATCTTTTGCGTAATGGTACATGTAGATTAATGCAATAGGTTTTGTTGAGATGCTCGGCATTTTTTCGAGTTTATTCAGTTTAAATAGAGTTTGATATCGCTGACGGAAATATGTAGGTGTATACATGTATATATATATGATTCATTTCGAAAAAATAAATTGTGTTCTTTATTTGTTATACATGTAGTGCATGTTTCTTGTGTTTAATGGTTTACAATTTCTATTTACTAACCATATTTGAGTGTTAAGCTTCGAATTATAAGCAAGATACAGCGATTTGCTCACAATTCTATGTTTGTACACAGATCTTAAAAACTAAAGCTTAAAAAAGTAAAATATTTGTCAATATATATTAAGAAAATTTTCAAAGTCTGTTCTTCCAGAAACCAACTTTAACAACTGATTGTATTGTAAACTTAACCTTTTTAGCTCACCTGAGGGTGGGGCCCCAATGGGGGGTCGAAGTTTAACAAATGAATATATAGAGTAAATCTTTAAAAATCTTCTCCTCAGAAACTAATCAGCCAGGAAAGCTGAAACTTGTGTGAAAGCATCATCAGGTAATGTAGATACAAATTTGTGAAAATCATGATCCCCGGAGGTAGGGTTGGGCCACAATGAAGGATCGAAGTTTTACATAGGAATATATAGAATAAATCTTTAAAAATCTTCTTCTCAGAAACTAATCAGCCAGGAAAGCTGACACTTGTGTGGAAGGATCCTCAGGTAGTGTAGATTCAAAGTTGTGAAAATCATGACCCCCGGGGGAAGGGTGGGGCCACAATGGGGGATCGAAGTTTAACATAGGAATATATAGAGTAAATCTTTAAAAATCTTCTTCTCAGAAACTAATCAGCCAGGAAAGCTGAAACTTGTGTGAAAGCATCCTCAGGTAGTGTAGATTCATAGTTGTGAAAATCATGGCCCCCGGGGGTAGGGTGGGGCCACAATAGGGGATCGAAGTTTAAAATAGGAATATATAGAGTAAATCTTTAAAAATCTTCTTCTTAGAAACTAATCAGCCAGGAAAGCTGACACTTTTGTGGATGCATCCTCAGGTAGTGTAAATTCATAGTTGTGAAAATCATGACCCCCGGGGGAAGGGTGGGGCCACAATGGGGGATCGAAGTTAAACATAGGAATATATAGAGTAAATCTTTAAAAATCTTCTTCTCAGAAACTAATCAGCTGGCAATGCTGAAACTTCTTTGGAAGCATCCTCAGGTAGTGTTGATTCAAAGTTGTGAAAATAATAACCCCTGGGGGTAGAATGGGGCCACAATGGGGGGTCGAAGTTTAACACATGATTAAATAGAGTAAATCTTTAAAAATCTTCTTCTCAGAAACTAATTAGCCAGGAAAGCTGAAACTTGTGTGGAAGCATCCTCAGGTAGTGTAGATTCAAATTTGTGAAAATCATAACCCTGGGGGTAGGTTTGGGCCACAATGGGAGGTCGATGTTTTAGATAGGAATAAACAGAGTAAATCTTTAAAAATCTTCTTCTCAGAAACTAATCAGCCAGGAAAGCTGAAACGTGTGTGAAAGCATCCTCAGGTAGTGTAGATTCATGGTTGTGAAAATCATGATCCCCAGGGGTAGGGTGGGGCCACAATGGGGGGGGGGTCAAAATTTAACAAAGGAATATATAGGGTAAATCTTTAAAAATCTTCTCAGAAACTAATCAGCCAGATGTTTCTTTATAATTGTTAAGACTTTGGCCCCAGGACAATTCTTTGGCCTCCCGAGAAGGTTCATAGTTTGATGTACGTTTATATCTAATATATAAACTATTGTTAAGGATCATTTTGAGAACTGCAATACTCAACATATGATAAGGCTATAAAATCATCTTGTTAGAAAAGGGACTAATGATTATAAACATAAGAATATCCAGGGGAAAATGGATTTTATTTATACAGGATCTACATGTATTATTGTACATTGTCCAGATAGTTTGTATTATGACTCCATTAAGCTGATTTTATCATACCTATTGTTCCTCAGGTGAGCGATGTGGCCCATGGGCCTCTTGTTATACGATACTATTTAAAAATTGGTTGAAATCGGGGGCAGGTATTTGACCATACCGCACATAGTCCTTTCTGCGTACCACCTTCTGAAGACAGGTGTAAATAAAATGTGACGTCACAATGTACTTCTTGTTTACATCTTTGGTCAAAATAATGTAATGTTAAATGAAGTAAGTGAATGAATAATTTGTCAAAATTCGTATTTCTTCATAATTTAGCTACTGGTATAAATAAATGATTTTCAGCACAATTTCAATTAATATCAATTTTTGGTTCTTTGTATCAAACTTTTTTCACTGGTAAAACAATTTCATTTTAAAATTTGTATGACATAGGAAATAAATTTGTTATTCAGGTCCAACCAACAGTGAAGGGGGATTTACCCCAGGGTGTATGGAATACAACCCAGGGTAAATCCCCGTACAACCTTGATTGGACCTAGATAACTAATATGATACATGTATTTGAAATGATGCTTTTTTTTACCAATTTAAATCGTGATATACTAAAAAGTGGATTTTACCTTTGTAGATACGAGACCTCCATCAGTTTCTGCCACACCTCCAACAGCTGGTGACGTCCGACATGTACAAACTGTACAGCTGTATCACCCTCATAGACCTCGGTGTCGGCAATGGGGTCATTTCCCCGGGGGAAAAGGTAGGACTTCCCCAAAAATTGGCTTAAAATTAGTATTTTTGATTTGAAAAAATGATTTTTTTCATTCCAGGTGGATGAAATTATTTCTTATAAATTTTTTCCCCCAACATAATATTCTAAATGGCTGATTTTGATGAATAAATTTTGATTAATGAAACAATGAAATATAACATTCCTTTATTGAAAGCCCTGTTTGTCCATAATAGTTTGGCTTTCTTGGTGTCTGATCAAAATTTACAGATACATACATGAAGATTTTAATGCTAGTCAACGAAAATTTCATGATTTTGTAGTTGAATTTTATCTTATGCAAATAATATTTCAAAATGGTTTTTCACATGTATGTAAAGTGTTTCTGACTTTCAAAAAATTAGTCAATTTGAAATTAAAATCTTATCTGATTTGTTACTGAATGTTATTTTACCACATTATTGTCAATCTTCACATTTGGATAAACATGTGTATGGATGTGAAAACCTTATCTAGCAAGTGCACTTTGTTTGTAGGACAGCCTACAGTATTTGTCAGAGCAGATTAAGAGGATTAGCGGTGATACGAGGGACGATGTCCGAGTGTTGGACAGGAGCAGGGTATGTCATTATTTGATATTCCCTGCAAATTCTGTAATATCATATATTAGTGCCAAATATTGTAGAATTATATAAATCTGTGGGAGGAGGGGAGGGGGGTAGCAATTTTCATGGGATTGTCAATTTACAGGTTTTTTGGGATAAAAATTAGTGGACGGGCCATCCACAAAATCCACAAAACTAGAGCCACAAGGAAGATTGATAATGCCACATGTATTGTTAATGTGGTTTTTTACACTGATGTTTAAGTACACATTTTCTATGGTCAAACAATAAACAATTGATCACTCTAAAATTTTGAGTTTTTACCATGTGTGCAAGGATATTTTTAAGCTTAGCAGCGCGTAACTAGGCTAAATTTCCCCAATGCGTAAATAGCCACTTTTACAGTATTGCTTGTGAGTGGCTTTCAATTGTGCTGGCCTGATTTTTTAATTGACACATTTAATGTTGATAGTGATACATATATTAAAAATATTTCATGTACAAACATGTAATATTCATTTCCTCTACCAGTTTTCTCTACCATGGTAGATTTGCTTTCAGAAAAATCTCTACAGTTGTGAAAAATTTGTTGCAAAACTGCAATCCTCCAAAAAAAATTTGTACTCAAATATGAAGAAATCACTTGCCTACAAGATTGTTTATCAAATTTTATGCATTTAAATTCCAGGTAATAATTTGTCGTTTATTTCTCAGGTGAAGGACCAGATGGTGAGACTGACCAGTAAGTGGACGCTGAGGTTACTGACTGTGGGCAGCAACCAGGTGAGACTACCGCAGGGCCATGTTATAATTACCATTGGAATGAATTCAACTGCTGCAGAATTTTTATTGGCATTAACAGTTCTGAGCAAAAATGCTGTAGCTTGTATTCATTCTTAATTATTCAATTTTCTATCATCATGCATAGAAATCTTAATAAATAACAATTTGTTATGAAATTCTATGAATGGTTTTAGGAGCAAGCATTGTGACCTTGGCAAAGAAAAACTGTGCAATTTTAAACATTTAAATAATGCATTAAAACTGTGTTACAAACAGAAATTAATTTGTTTTTTGGTGAAATGATTTTCAATTTTTACTGCGCTATCTACTAAATAATTCTGAAACTGTATTTCATGTCTACAAATGTTTATTCAATGACTTATGGAGCCCCCATTCTAATCCTGATTTAACATTTAACTTTTGCAGAGAAGTATATTCTCTTACACAACATCCCGAGCGCCACAGACTTTAGAAATTGAAACCGTACAGGCAAGTCAGACTGATGAGAGCCAGTCAGAACCAGAATCGGACGTAGAAATGGCGGACCCACTGGAAGAAGAGGAACCGCAGTCCCTGTAAATTACAAGCCACGCTACATGTAAACGACAAATCAAACTCAACGTAAACTGCCAACTGTTGCTCAAATCAGAACTCCATTCATTACACTGAAAGCAAGTGTTGATGGAATCTCATTATGTGTTCAAATTCTGTTTGTGTTAAAAATTGTTCTCATTGCTGAAAGGTCGCAGGTTTTCATTTCACTCCCATCTTTTGATTCTGCAGTCAGTTTTAACCGTCTATCATAGAAGAATGATATTTTGATGTCAAAATCTGTTGTTAAATATGTAATCATTTTGGTCAACAACCTACCCCCCCTCCACCCCCACCCCTTCTAAAAAAACTTTAAGGAAAATGAATTATGCTGTATAGCAGAGAATAAAAGTTTGATTATAATGGTCAGTATAAATTGATGGAAATCATTAATGTTTATTTAAGTTTTAGTCAATTCCTCTAAGTTGTGTACTTTCTAATGTGTACTTGACCAATTCTATTCTCACTTAAATATATAGGTGCCACTAGTTTTTTAAGGATTAAAAAAAAGCCTGACATTTACAGGATAACATACAGAAGCTCTTTTGAAATTTATGATAAGCATGTTATTATTTAGATCAACTTTCCATTTAGAAAACAGAGTGAAATACATGTTTAGGGAATAACTGATTATCTTTAATGGTGATAAATTTGCATTCATGCATAAAGTCGTGATATAAAAGAAAATATACTTTCATAAGCCCCCCCCCCCCCCCCCCCCCAAAAAAAAATAAAACCCCAAAAAACTAGTCAGAATTTTCATACTTAAATAAAAGATATATACATTGTATCATGATTAAAATATTTAATGGTGTTTTCCTACACCTAATTTCATTGCACGGTCAATAATCTTTAATATCGGATGCGATATTCATTTCCAGAGTAACTGATCTAATAAATTGGACAATTGGCATTATATGAAACTTGGAAATGTCAAAAAAGGTTAAAACTGTCTGTGAAAGGTCAAAGTAAGCCTATTGACTGCAAAGGTCAGCACTTTACATGTATGCAGGCGAGCAGTGACATTCTAGTCTGTATTTATCTGTCTGTATCTCAATTTATTAACATTTATTTCCAACTACTTTGCTATGTAGAATTGTTAACAACTTTTTCGAATACAATATTTTTGCGAAAGAAAACAAGGTCGAAATACATATATATGAACGACTAATTTGCTATGTAAAATTGTTAACAACTTTTAATACAATATTTTTGCGAAAAAAAAACAAGGTTGAAATACATATTTGTTTGATTCAAAAACATGTATGTTTACTCCGGTGAGCTTTTGACTAAAGGTGTTTAATTTACTTATGTAGTGGCATGCAGTAGTATTAACCATTGAACAATGTTACTCAGAATACATTGAATTTGTTGATTCTGTTTTAAGTTTGTACAATAAATGACCATATTGTTTTGTTTAAACATCTCTTTTTTTTTGTGGTCTTAAACTTTTTAAGATCAATTTCAAATTAATGGCCAAGTGCTTGTCATTGAATTTTGGGAGGCGATTAAAAGGGCAAAAAATGCCAAGAATGATAAGACAAATAATTAATAAAACAAGAATGTGTATTTTTTGCCCTTTGCCACCCATTTTGTTTTTAATGGATGGAAGCACTTTTATATGTTTTTGTATTTCATATATTTACCAAAAGCAAATGCATTTAACTAGATTCTGCTCTCACTTAGAAGTTTGTACACTAAAAATTAAAGCAGTCTCAAATGTTGACAACAATAATGGTATAAATCATATACATTGTACATGTATTAACATACAACAGCACAATATATTAGTCTACAGTAAGAAAAACAACAGTGATGTGGAATTTTATTTCGAACTTTTTACATCATGAAAGACTGTTTGGATCACTATTTCTGTAGCTCTAGATCAAACATGTACAGTGCGAGTCCACCCCTCTGAGACTTGTTCATGAGGTCTAGCCGGGTAATTAGATCCCCCAGCTCTTTTATTACATCCACCTGTCCATCGATAATGGTCTCCTCATAAAATAGTTTCAACTGCAACAAATAATGGAGAAAATATACAGGTATACTAGCTAAGGTATTAACAACGCATAGCAGCAGGTGTTACATGACGTAAATTGTACTTGATATGACGTGATGAATTTGAGGGAATTTTCGTTCTATTATTTTATCAATCGTGGAGATCTATTATACTGTAAAATAACTTTTTTTCGCGTGCGAGGAATTTTCGCGAGAGCCTCTTCGTCGCGAATTTTTCTCGCCGCAAACCAGTCCTTGCCCAACGGGTGTAATAACCACACGATTGTAGATAAGGCTTGATCGCGAAATTAGCCGTCGCGAACCAATTTAACTCAAGTTATTCGCGAAATAAAGTCGTCGCGAATAAACGTTGGTTTACAGTAAATTCTTCTGAATTCTGGCAATGGGTTATCTACTAGATTCTATATCTTTGCAAATTGTGAACATCAACACCAGAGATTTCTGTGGACAATTTAATAGGTTCATTTTATTTTCCGGGCATTTTTTGATGTCGCTTATTTTGTCTAGTGCTTACGTTTGGGTCCCGTTTTGACACAGCAATGTTGTGATTCACCAAGGCCCTCGCGTTCAGCTTCCGAGACAGTCTTCGTGCTAGGTCTAGTGCGGACCTCCCGTCGCTGAAGTCTCCTGTCACTGGTTTCTGAAATGAGAGCAATGATATATTAGTTTGATGATAGTAGTAACACCGTGAAATTATATACCAGTAAATCTCAAAATACTTGGAAATGTCATTATTCGTGGGGCTCAATTTTCGTGGTTATCCATTTCCCATGAATTGTTTTCAACGTTCAACGAAATATGATATTCATTTTATATAGAGACGAATTAATGAACTTTTATCCTAACGAACAATCCCTAAATTCTCCCCCGAAATAATTTGTATTATTCCTCATTTAGCTCCTTCAATTGTTTCCCAAACAAAATCAAGTAAACTTTTCATCCTAAAGAACTTTTAAGGGGATATTGGTTACTGATATTTTACATAATAATTAAAATATAATCACCGTTATAAAAATATAAATTATTAATTTAATTTTTTTTTCTTCATAAAATGCATTTTATAATTTTGTATGAAGTTTAAAGTTGCAAAACCATAGCCGGTTATTAACTCACGACTTGCAGGTCAAACGTTGACGCTTTAACTAATAGGGCTATTTCAAACCAAATTGCGGGAAAAATATCCAGTATAGATTAAGTCGCATAGTAATTTATCCTGTTTAGAACCATTTTAGCAAGAGCTTGGACTTTAGGTAGTTGTGTCAAACTGCAATGTGACGTAGGCCTGTCTATTTCATTGCTGGCTACGCAGCCATGACTCTTTGTAATCAACACAATTTGTCTGGCTTTTGAGTTAAGACTACGCAATCTGTGTATATTTCACTTGAAACCAGCGTCATGTTTAACTGGTTTTGATGCAAGATGCAAGAAAAAGATAGCTACATCCTACCGAAAGTCCAATGTCTTGTTAAAATGGTTCTATTTCTAAAGACGTCATACCGATAGTGTCCCTTTACTCTTTAACAGTCATATTGTCTGCACCTTATATCAAAGATGAAAATGCCGAGATATTAACTTTGCCGTGACTCTCTCTCTCTCTCTCTCTCTCTCTCTCTCTCTCTCTCTCTCTCTCTCTCTCTCTCTCTCCGGGAAACAAAATACCCAAAACCCAGACACTACAGAGCGTGTCGATGTCTTCCAACATTGGTCACCTTAATTGGCAATAGATCCAAAGTTCCCCCTCTTTTGTTCATATACTCCATCATGTCCTTGGCACGAGTTAGCTCCCTTTCGGCACTTGTGGTGAAGAATTTTTGAAATCCCGGAAGTGCGACATCGGCACGTCCAAAATAATTGGCCTGTATATTAAGGATTAATCTATATTAAGAAGGTATTTTTCAAAAACAAAATCATCAACAATAACAATAGACTCAGAAATGTGCTGACTGATGACTTTGTTATGATTCATATAAAATAATTGAAAATTATGGTGATAATAAATACTTGAAAATTAAGATGACATTTTTGAAACCCCCCCCCCCCCAAAAAAAAAAACAAAAAACTTCACAATATCATTTATATACAAAATACTAAAATATAGTTTTAGAATATAACATATTTTGAAAGATCAATAAAATGAAGAGAAAATAGATACAGCATTCTGAGAAAAAAATCAGTACCATAGAAAGGTACTGATAGTAGAGGTTGAAACAGTCGGAGATCATTTTGCTGAGTCCTTTCCTATTGATCTTAACAAAGTTCTGTTCCACAAGCGGCACATGGTCTGAAAAACACAAACAAAAAAAATGGCTTTGTTAATGACACCATGTTATTCTCAATTTCATTAAAATACGAATTTTGAGAATCTTTTAGACGCCTTTTGATGCCATTTTGAACCTTTTGGAAGATCGAACTAATTATCATGACATTTTTCAAGTGAATGGTCAAAACGTTACGATATGGCACACACTTTTAACCCTAACCCCTGTTGTTCCTTTTGTGAAAAAGTAACAAATTATTAAAAGAAATATGTTTGCCTTTTTTCTCACCTATTGTCAAAACTGTACCAAAATGTCATGCTTATATAAATTTAATGAAAACAACCACGAAACCGATTAGGTTTAAAAATTACAATGTAGCTTGCTTCTCTCCTACTTTCAAAATTGTGTATGAAAATATTACATAACTATGCATAAAAAAACAACGCAAATGAAGCAGTGGTTGACAATTTTATGAACGTACCGGAAACAGGGGCCTTGCTGGCGCTCGCTGTGACCCCGCCCAGCCGTGCGTGTCCATGGTACCCCAGCAGAGCAATCACCAAACCAAATAACGCAGTCACAAAGAACCTCATCGTGTGCTCTCCATTAAAGTTTTAGAAACAAACTACGGGAGCAAAGGGTACTTCCGGTCAAACAACCGATAGGTGGTGTCCGCTTGTACAGTACTTTAATACTTAAGATGATACATAAATTGATGTAAACAATTACTTGAGGTCTTTTGTATGTGATAATCAATATTTGCAGCAATAGTTCAATCTGGTATTAATTATGAAAATATTGTTCAACATAATATATTATTTTTCAGTATACCCCTGAATCTTAAAGATTTGATGGTTAGGAATTAGTACAAGAAATTAAGTCGTATTTAATTGCCATATAATACAATTTTTAATTTTTACATTTCATACTTTATATATATTGTTTATCTTTAAATGTGCAAGGGACATGTTCTGGATTTTCTAAAACCTAGATAACATCTGTAATTCATATAAATATACACCATCACTGATAAAGTTTGAACTGTACCTAAGTTTAAAGATATATTGAACTTTACATTATATCAACCATGATACAATGGCGGCCTATAGATAACGCTAAAAATTTCACGTTCCAAATGAATGAGATGTCAAATATTAGAAGAAACATTTTTCATTATCACAAAAAGATGACGAAAGATAAATAAACCAATTGCAAAGTTGCAAACATTCGAGATTGTTCCGGACCTTCCGATTGGCCATTGACATGTCAAGTTTGATGCAGCACCATGTTCTGTTAATTTGAGTTTGAATATATTATATTGCATATAATGAACATATAAAAGGAGATATTGACAACAGTTTTTATAAGTAACATGTCCATCTTCTTATGTAAGCTGCTAAAATTGTATTTATATACATGCACTAACTTTTACCTCTTGAACTTAAATAACACAATTGTTACTTGGCATCCTTCCAAAGCCTCACTTAGTACCGTTTGAAAAAAAGCAATGTTTACTTTATCTTATTATATGACCGGTGTAGTGTGATATTTGTAATTTATCATATTGTATTCAAAATTAATAATATTAATTTTGAATATATAATGTAGCACTCATTTGCATATCAAATCATACTTTAATAATTGAATACAAGTACTTGGTTTTCATTCAATCAGATGAAATCGAAATTTGCATCAAATTTCAATCATGCTCTGTCAAATGATACCCATCTCCCCAATATTATACCATATTTAACAGATCTAATGCAATACACACGTGTAGTTATGTGCATTGCAATAAAAGTCTGAATTTAAGGGCTTGGCTGATTAAGAATTTAACATAGTTATATAACGTCTAGTAGTTAATAGGCCAATGTCCCGTTATAAATACCCTTGGCCCTGGTCCTATGCTTACCGATACCCGTGGCTGTACTTTGCTCGGCCTCTCTATATCACTGATATCTCATGTCATTATTACGAAGGTGTTCTGAACAGCAGCCATTTTATCTGAAACCATGAAGTATCTCGTCGTTTTCGCTTTTCTTGCCCTGGCATACGCTGGTGAGTGTAATTTAAAAAAAATCCATTTAAAAGATTTGTCGTAATGGGATTGTACTTTGAGAATCTGAATAATATATAATTATAATCATTTTAATGGTATTTGTTTCGTTGACAATGTGTTTTCACTTATTCATCTACCTTGTGTACATATTTGTATAATATATAATTAGAAATACTTATGTCTAAACAAATAAATCAGGATATTAAGTTTAATTAACTATTCTTTCAATTTTTTTTAATACGAGTTACAGAAATTCTTGAACAGGATAAACTTTTATTTTGATAAATAAAAAAGATGCAGAGGAAAACATCTGTGATTGTTTTTGACATATTTATTTTACATAGACGTGAAAAATGTCCGTCAGAAGTTCAAAGATACAACCATCACGGCGCTGAATGACCAGATCACGCGTGAATTACAAGCCAGTTACTTCTACCAAGCTTACGTAAGTAAAATATATAACGCGTGAATTACAAGCCAGTTACTTCTACCAAGATTACGTGCGTAAAATGTAAAAGGCGTGAATTACGAGCCTATTATTTCTACCAAGCTTACGTCAGTAAAATTATAAGTCGTGAATTACAAGCCAGTTACTTCTACCAAGCGTACAAGGGTAAAATATATAACGCATGAATTGCAAGCCAGTTACTTCTACCAAGATTACGTGACTAAAATGTAAAAGGCGTGAATAACGAGCCTATTATTTCTACCAAGCTTACGTCAGTAAAATGTATAAGTCGTGAATTACAAGCAAGTTATATTCTACCAAGCTTTCGTGAGTAAAATATATGACGCATGAATTGAATTACAAGCCAGTTACTACTACCAAGTTTACGTAAGAAAAATATATAATGCGTGAATTACAAGCCAGTTGCTTTATCCTACATGTAAGTTTACGTGAGAAAAAGAATGTAACGCGTGAATACCGAGAAAGTTACTTCTGCTAATCTTTAGTTCGTAAAAGAACGTAAATATGCGAATAACAATTTAGTTACTTTCACTAAAGTACGACAGTAAAATATATAACGCCTGAATTACAAGCCAACCAAGCTTAATCACTTCTATTTCTATTCTACGAGAGATGAATTGAAGATCATTTTGTTCACATAAGTATCTCGTTAGTATATTTCTTTATTTGAAAGTTGAACTGATTTGAACATTTTACACCTTAATAGTTTTTAGGTAATCAATTTGCAGCGTAACCTGTCGTACGCGTATTCTCTAAATTGATTGCTCGGTTGAGGTGCACCATGAACCCATTCCAAGGTGTTCTACTTGCAAGTCATTAAACATGATTATGTTTTCATATAACGTTGTAATTTAAAAAAAAAGATTACAAAAATACATCTACTGTTATAACAAGATATAAAATAATGATAAAGTACATATCCAATCACGCTTTCTAAAATGGCAACTGTTATTCGGTAATGACGCATGGTGAATGGCTACATATACCGTAACTCTTCATGTGTTACAGTTCTTGGAACTTAATGGTTATAGTTATTTAGTAACTTAAGACTTATTAATTGCAACAACAACTTACATGCAATGTCTCTTGCTTATTCATTTAAATCAGGTTAAAATAACTAAATATTAAATATTTTCAATGACAGTGGGTTGAAATTAGAGCAAAACTATGAAGTCCTGACAGTAGTTACTTCGTAATTTTTCCATTCCAGTCGCAGTTCTACGTGCATTTAGTACTTTTCATTTTAAATTCCAGTCGCAGTACTTTGCCCGGGCTGATGTGTCCCTCCCCGGATTCTCCAAGTTTTTCTCCGAGGCGTCCAAAGAGGAGAGATCTCACGCTGAGAAGTTGATGGAGTACATCAACAAGAGGGGCGGGGACGTCCAGATGAAGGAAATCAAGGTCAAATTAAGGCTATTTTTAGTATCAAAGAAAGAAAAATCATTTGTAAAAACAGTATAATGATTTTTAGTGTTTCATAAGGGTATGGAGGTTGCAAACATTTGTGTAGTACATCAACAAGAGATGTGGGAACGTTAACGTCAGAGTTAAAAAAAAGTAACACTAAAGGTCAAATTTAAACTAATTTAATTATCAACCAAAGATGTAAAATGTTTTTATTGGGTGATTTAAGAGGGTATGAGGGTAGCAAACATTGCCAACAGGTTGTGTAATATTTTGCGCAATGATCGCTGCTGCTTTGACAACAAAGAAAGCATATTATATATCACCTTCGTTGATGAAAGGATAAGGATAGCGAACATTTCAGAGCATGCTAAGTTATATTTTTCCATTGATCGACACATTTTAATCTACATGTCTTTGGAAATGAAAAGACATTTTGCTAATTATATTAAATATTTTTTTCACTTTTGGGATCAGAAGGCATACCGGTACACGCTCACAATCATTGGAAGAAAGCTCCATATAAAAGATCAACACATACACAATTATATATACATGCAGCTATTAGGTACATCCTGTGTATACACATATATGGCGCTTACATATTTTAAAACAATTTACATATCTATGTAGTCAAAATAATAGCTAATACAAAGATGAACATGTTATTAAGATAATATGTATAAGTATTTCACTAATTCATTTAAAATTCATGGTATTTTGTCTCTTTTTTTTGAAAGCATTTATAAGAAAATTCGCCTAACAATCATATTAATTATTATTCTGTCTTTAATGGACCCTAATAAAATAACAAAGTCATTTCACCATTCTCCAATGAAAATAGATCCTGGTGACAAAAAACAGTTATGAGGACTACAGCAGTAAAACAACATTTTACCAAATTGATATAGTAATTCAAAGATTTACATCCAAACACTCCTCTTATTAAAACCTATTTCATACAGATTATATCAAAAGGTAAAGAGAGTAATTCGGTTATCAATAAATGTGCATATGAGTACGCTACATGTACAAAGCAACAATAATGTATACAGTCATCTAAAAACTCCTTTCAAACACTCCTTTTAATGTTATGTACTTACATCATATTTTTCAACAGGTAATGTAATCGGTTATCTATGACTGTGTACATACCAGTGATGCACTGTTTACAATGTAGATCACTCCTTGTTTACTTTCAGTTGCAAGACGTCTGTGACGTCGTATCCAAGGGTCTGGACAGCACCACCTTGACCTTTACAAAAACCACCTCCTGTGTAAGTAACACAATACCCGAGACCTAAGCAATGGTCCTTGTCAGGGTTAAGATTACACAAAACTCGTTAAGATTATTACCTTAAAAGTCAAAACTATTTTAAATGGAATGTTTAATATCATTTCTGCATTTGATCGAAATTTTAGGCAGGACTATATATATGTATGTCTGACGGAACAGAATCCTAGGAAAATATCACAGGGTTATTTTGGGTGACCAAAATTACCAATATTACACAAAAAATATACTCGTCGAAAAATCAGTAAATACACAAGGTTTCTCTTATTTTTTAAACAATAAGTTCGCTTTAAATTTTCTATAAATAAATGAATGTTTGAGGAGAAGAAATGAAAATGATTTAATCTTTTTCACAAAAAATATAATTTGATTTTTACTGGTACAATTTTAAAGTGATATTGATACTATCTCTACTGATTGCTTACAATTTCAAAATTATTGCGACAAAAATCCATTTTTTTGCGACTTTATACCGAAATTGGTTTTAGAACAGCCACGTTACATTCAAGACAAAATTTTATAACAGGACCATATTATGTATAAGTGTAGATATTGTTATCAGTTTATATCAAAGCAAATCATCTGCTTTTCTTTCAGGTATCATATAGTTTTATCACCTGCATTTTTTGGAGTTGATTTTAAATCAACTCTCCTATGCAGTTACTCAGGCAAACCGAAAGTGAAACAGTTTTTGGACCTAAGCACAAACTAACACCGCTGATAACATTTAGTCCTTGAAAAAATCGATAAATTCGATGTATTCTAAAACATTGTTTTTCAAGGAAACTTATTTATAGATGCGTTGTAAATGGTCAAATCTTAAATGGTACGAACAATTTAGATGTTTTTTGTAGTCGTACATTGTATGTATTCCTACGCCAGAGTTCAATATATCCGTAAATCTCCGACAAACAGAGAGTCTCTCTTGCTTATCGTAGACGGAGACAGCCGAGCGTCTGGTTGAACGAGACTAGAGTTCAATATTGCTTGGATCTATACTATTTCTTTGAAATATCGATTACTGATACGTAGTTTGAGGGAATTAATTCTTTGAATATGATTCATATGGGGTTTTCGCGAAATTCTTGTCAGAGAATAATTCATTTTTTTTTTAAAAATGTGCATAATTCAAATACATATAGGAAACTATTTGCCATTCAAAATAATATATCGTTGATTCTAAAATAAATAATAATCGATAAAATAAACTCCCGTCAGTTCTTCAGTACTTTGATTTAAGTTTTAAGTCAAATCAAAATAAAGACACATAACAATTTCTTTTAAAATGTAGTTTTATATGATTGTATAGTATTTATTTGTTTGCAAAAAGTGTTAGAACAATTTTGTTACTTTCTATCAGATTTGCAACTTTATGACCGGTGATGCAACTGCTCTTAGCGGGATCGATTGTGACGTAAGTAATCTAAATCTCTTCTGACGACTTCAATTACCAACTGAAGTTTATAATTCCCTTAAAAATGACATGTACTATTTTTACTTTTCTTTCATTACCCAGAAATCCATGCGTGACAGCTGGTTCAACGGATTGCTTGCTATGGAGGACACTCTGGTGCTAGAACGATACGTTAATGAAGAACTGCTTAAAATCCACAGCGGGCACGATGATGATGCTCATGTACGTCCTTTATTTTCATTGGTTGAAACTTATTTTTTTCATCATTTTATTCATTAGTTGAAATGAGGTTTTATCATTATTTTTATTGGTCAAAATTAAGTCTAATGATTATCTTCATTGCTCATAACTGGGTTACATCATTTATTTTCCTTGGTTGAAATAAAATTAAAGCGTTATTTATTGCAATACATCAAACCAAAAGGTCTTCGTCATTAACCAGCTTAATTTCTTTGGTAAACACTGTGTTTATTTCACAATAGCTTTTGGAAAGGGTGCAATGTTTAACACTCAGAAATTCTATATGTAAATGTAAAATATATATTAACATTAAACATTGTATTTTAGTTATAGTGGTTTTGATTCACTGTTCATGCAAATATTTCGGTCAAAACGAATATAAATATTGAATGTCGAGACATCTACATCTACGCAATATTGACCACTAATTTCAGCTATCTCATGTGTTGGAACACGATTTCTTGGATGAACAAGTGAATGCCATCAAGGAGATTGGAGATAAGATCAGCCAGCTGAAGAGAGCAGGCAAGGGTCTTGGAGAGTACCTGTTTGACCAGAAGTTGTAGATAGAGAACAATCACACAATGAGAGAGTTGTCAAAGAAAGAATAAATGTCAACGTTAAATTGTAACTCTAATTTAAGTAGTAAAGCTACATATTATAAGATGCTTTTTGTTATTGTTTTAAAGGTCTGCTGGTTCATAATATGCATTTAATGGCGTTGTTTCTGTTAAAAAAATACCATTGGAATATATTGTCGATATTAACACAGAAATACTTGGTACCCCAATTACTGTTACCCTCCGCAAAATTGCAGTTTTGCTTTCGTAGAAAACAAGTTGAATATATCGTTTACATCGTCTCTCTATAGTTAAGTGTACAAAAAGTGTTTAAACAATGCTCGCCAACTGGAAAAGTATTATCAAATCAGGAAGTGTAATTCCAGTACGCATAAATTTCTAAAGAAAAATATTTCGTTAAAAAACCCCAGATAACTAAAAGCTTGTGACAGACCCTGGCCAGACGCTGGTATTGCGGATTAAAGTGTTTTAATAACAAACAAAATATCGATCAGACAACACTTGGTCTACAGACAAACAGACGGACAGGTGGAACACAAGGTTCCCCTTTTTTAAACAGGAGCACAAAAAACTCATTAAAGGGTACCTGCAGCCCAGCTGATGTGAAACATATGTTAAAGAGTTTATTTACCAAAATTTAATGCAAAAAACCGCATCGAAATCGGTGCAAAAATAATGGAGTTACGCCTCTTCAAAGTGGCTATTTTTACCTGCTTTGGGAAATCTAATCAAGAGAAAACAGAATTAGGCGATAACGAGGCTTCAGCGGAAGTGACGTCACGAGGTCAACACGAGGGAAAATTTCCTTACAAAGCTATACAAATTAAATTCGATTTTTCAGCCAAAATGATTGAT
Source organism: Magallana angulata (assembly GCF_025612915.1). NCBI lineage: Eukaryota > Metazoa > Mollusca > Bivalvia > Ostreida > Ostreidae > Magallana > Magallana angulata. Next base: position 17,334,218 of record NC_069114.1, on the reverse strand, counting down.
ATAGGTCTGATGTTTTGACGTATTTTGTTAATTTAAGTATCGTAGATCTAGAAATTTGTATCCGTTATTATTTTATTACAATCAGATTTCTTTTTAAAGGATTTTAAAATTTGTTATTCTCGTCGCCTTTTTACCGATGAATACGATATCTTAAAACGCTTACATGGGCAAATTTCTGTTCATTATTCATTTTATTGATTACATAATATCCTTTCACACACGAGTGATCCGAGATAATGACACAGGTTAAACAGGTAAACTAACGAAGCCACTGCTCCAGACACACGTGTATCTGGGGTATGTATACACAAGGTACACGAGTCTGGTGAACAAAGAGAGGGTTTCACACCTCTAGACTGGTAAATTGATTTGTGTATAATTAGCTACTCAATTGTTAAAAGATAAAACAGAAAAATAAATTAGACTGTGTAAAATCAAGCATTCGTCAGCTAAAACATGTGTATAGTCCGACAATCAGTGATTAAAGAAGCATGCATGATACTATTAAATAGTAAAACTAATGTTCGAAGTAAATGCCTTTATTGTTACTTATCTTATCACTTAAATAATGACAAAAATTTACAAATCTGCAATTGAAACCTTTTTTATGTGATCAAGTAATTATTTCGGATTTATAATTTCTTATTTAATAAAGTGCAACTTTCTTTCGAGCGCTATGGTCAGCAATTAAACGCTTTATAACTCCGTATAGCTTAAATTGTAATACTGACAACGAATCATTATGAAATCTAAATCAACTGGAACATTTTGACAAAGGATGTAAATAAATGTAAAATTAAATTCCATTATCGTATTTTTAAAAGAATACGAGACAGATATAATCATGTATGCAGCCATCTTGGACTTTCGCCTTGATCCGTTTATAATCCCATGTTTGTTTGTTAAAGAATGCATACTATTTTGATTGTTATTGGTCCGATATCAATATTATTGAATAATCGGGCGACATCATTTGTAATGTTATGCCTTATACGAGGAATAGACCCCGAGTTACCTTTTACGAAATATCATTATGTATTATTAATATTATTAATCAGTTAATAATGTCACTGAGAAATCATTCGAAAGAATGACAATATTAACTAAATATGTTTCTTATAACAATAATGCTTTGATTAATTGTCATTTTGCAACATATGGTGTGCATTTATATGTAAAATGTGTTACACATTTGACGAAATTCATGAAGCAAACAATTGTCCGAATTCGGCATTTTTGTTCGATAAAATACGGGTTAAACTCAAACGACAGTATAATTAGGCATCCAGGGTTGATAAGGAAACAAAATAACAGAAAGAAATGTTCATATATCGATAAAACAATGCAAGAAAACGAACAGTTTTTATACGTTATTCCTGTTTCTCATACAGCGGCGTTGACCCCGTGACGTCACAGTTCATCTCGCGCCAAATCGGCTTGATTCAAAACTCGTTCAGGTGTGAAATCGGGTTTTCCCCAAATATCTCGAAAACTACTTATGCGATCGCTGTAAAATTTTCAGGATGATGTTTTTACACATAGATCTCCATTATATCAAAAACTGACCGGCACTGCAGGTACCCTTTAACGTTTTATGAACACAAAACCCGCGAATTTATTTGGTCAAGGTTATTTATCTGCTACATGGATATAACATATATGGCTACATAATCAAACTTTTTTTTGGTTTCATTAATTTGATAAAAGGTTAATGTAGGTAATAGTCATACCATTGTCATATTGCTTATTGTGCAATCCATCAACATTATTTTACTAATTAAATGTCAAGTGCATCCAATTTTCCACTTCCCGATAACTGAACATACGTTTCCTAAAGCACATTCAAATATTTCATAATAAGTTCGATTTAGATAGATTATTGATGTTTCTGGTAATAATTGAAAACTGAAAATTACGGTATGGGTTGCAGAGAGAGAGAGAGGGAGAGAGAGAGAGAGAGAGAGAGAGAGAGAGAGAGAGAGAGAGAGAGATCTCCAGAACACTAAGACCTCGATGTAAGGATTATTTTCATTTAATGTTGAAAGAGCGAGTTCTCGTTATCTCCTATTTTGAAAAGACAGTTGAGTATCGTTTACTTCGTCTCTCTATAGTTAAATGTACATGTACAACAAGTGTTTAAACAATGCTCGCCAACTGTATAAGTATTATCAGTTCAGGAAGTGTAATTTTAGTACGCATAAATTTCTAAAGAAAACTATTTCGATAAAAAACCCAGATAACTAAAAGCTTGTGTGAGAATCTTGGTCAGACGCTGCTATTGCGGATTGAAGTGTTTTAAAAACCAACATAAAATCAGACAATACTTGGTCTACAGACAGACACACGACAGGTGGAACACACAGTCTTTCTTTTTTTCAAAGAGGATCATAAGAATTCATAAGCGTGTTTTGAACACAAAAATAAGTTCACTCGGTCAAGGTTTTTTTCCCTATATGACATTTATGATCATATAATCAAACGTCATTTATTTTGTTTCATTAATTTGATAAAAGCTTAACGTAGGTAATAATCATACCATTGTCAAATAAATTATCAATTTTCAATTTATGATATATTAGAACTTTTATGTCAAATGCATGCACTTTTCCACTTTTCCCAATAATTGAGTTTATTTTTTCTGATAGATGTTGAAAAGCACATTTTTATATTTCATGATAAGTAAATTCTATTTACAAAAAATTATGGTAGAGCTGAAGTTGTTGGTCACAAACGAAATCTAAAATATACAGTAGGTGTTGCACAGAGAGAAAGAGAGAGAGAAACACCAAAAACCTTGATTTAAGGATTCTTTTTGTTTAATGCTGAAAATTAGGATTGCATTTAACAAAAGAAAGTCTGAATATACGACAAAGTCATAAATATTTTCAGTTTTGTGGAATGGTTGTTAATGAACGAAATTTATTTGCAAGTATTTTGATAATGTCCATATTTTTATTTGACAGTCATTAAAATATAACACTGATAAGTTTGTGATTAGTTAACATTCATTGGTCGCAAATCGTTAGTTAAATTCTTTTGTAAATGACGATGCCTATGACAGCGAATTTCTGTTCTGTCGTATTTTTGTAAAGTTAGCAAATACTTTTAGTCTTCCCGGCAGGGCAGTTCCACGAGCCATCGCAGTTACAGGTACAGCTATATCTGTAGCAACCCTGGTCCATTTGAAAGGACCCACGCCCATAGGTTCTTCCATATGCTTCACAATTTCTACAAGCAGTGTTTCTGCCTCCAGAACATATGCTAGTAGTTAAACTGCTCGGGCAATTCCAAGATCCATCGCAGTTGCATCTACATGAGAAACGATTGCATCCTCTGTCGAACTGAAAATCGCTGCCGCCTCTGTATGAGCCTCCATTAACCTGGCAGTTTCCACAAGCGCCTGTATTTTGGTTGCCGCCTCCTGTACATTTGTTAATAGTTAAACTGCTCGGGCAATTCCAAGATCCATCGCAGTTGCACTTACAGGAGAAACGATAGCATCCTCTGTCGAACTGGAAATTGCTACCGCCTCTGTATGTACGTCCATCAACCTGGCAGTTTGTACAGCCCTGGGCACTACACACCACGAGGACAGCACTAAGGAGTACCAGAAGTTTCAGCATCTATAAATAGAAGGGGGAAATGCATGTCTTTGTTAAAAAATATGGAATATCATATAAGACCCTATGAACTGATTAAAAAAGGCTTCCCCCCCCAAAAAAATGACCAATGATGTGTTAAATTTTTTTTATATTGACTGGGTTTCGATTATGAAACAAACATCCGGATTATGCATGCGTTATTTAAGTCGTAACGTGCAGAAAATATTAATATGTTTTACGGTGCTACCGTTCTGGCGAGCGCAGCAAGAATTACAAATACCTTGCATCATTGTCAACCTAGTGTTATTTAGGTATCAACGAACGTTAAAGAATTTTTGAGAGAGTATTGCTCTACAATAGGTATGCTTAAGGTATTAATTTTAATGGTTATGATACATATACATCGCAACCCCCTACCCAGAGAGAGAGAGAGAGAGAGAGAGAGAGAGAGAGAGAGAGAGAGAGAGAGAGAGCCTGGTCCCTGTTTGTAGGTGTGTAATTTCCCACTTTTAAATTTAATGGCCTGACTATATGCAATATCTACATAAATTTTTTAACTGTTTATTTATTTTTCATTTTATTCCTTTTTATTTAGTTCAAAATGTCCCATTGTTTATTTCCTCCCTTCTCATATACTTATATACACCTGCCTACTGTACATGCATGTACAATTAGCTTAAAAATGGATCGATATGACAGTAAAGTATGGCTCTTGCTAGTATATATTTATATAATCTCTATATTAAAACAAATTAAAAACAAAATTAATCATATGTCAATGAGGCAGGTATCGCAGTCTTTACTGAAATAGCTAGTACACTCATTACAGATGTTTGATCCGCCTCTAAATTTATCGCGGGAAATATAGCACGAGTGCACTGTGACGTCATCCATGACTTTGTTCGTCTTTGTTTACGTTTCTCGACTCAATACGAAGGTATGGAAGCATGTAACAAATCTTTTGAGTCTCGCCAAAGCTTATGCAGCACTCAAAACGTGTCTTCAAACTTTAAGTCACCGTAAATTACGAGTTAAAAGTCGGCCATTTTTGGCATAGCACCACGGGTGAAAACATTAGAGAGCATTATGGGACGTAGACAAAAAATTTTGTTTGATGAACTGTAGGTTTAGCTCGTTCTTTTTCCCGCGCACACTGGTTCTTAGAGCTCGCTTCGCTCACCGGCGCTGCGCGCCGGCGAGCTGCGCTCGCTATTATTAACAGTTAAATTTTTTTTATTGACTTTCAAGGGTTTTTATTATAAAACAAACATCAGTGTTACGCATGCGTTAATCAAATAGAAACGTGAATCGGGATAAACAAAAATGAACTGGATGTTTGCGAGTCCTAAAACGGTGGTTTCTGTTCTACGCTAAGTAATCATGCAGTGCTCTGTACTCTCTTTAGGGAAGTAAAGACAGATAAAATAGAATCTGTAATAATGAAATCCGCTCTATTTTATATTTTGTTGCGGAAGGTTGGGTGCTTTAATATATGGTCCATACCTTGATTATTGTTTATTATTAAAACATCACTTCTTAAATTAGTCCACCATGTTTACATGCAGAGCAATTTTATTTCTGCTTGAAAGAATACTAATTTATTTATATTTAGACAGCAAGTAACTGAAAAAGTAGTCTCTCTAAATCAAACTTCGAGTATGAATTTTTTTAGACCAAACTTTTAAAATAAATTAAATATAAAAATATAGCTTATCCGTTCCGATTTTATCAAGCAATTCTAAGTTTTAATCATTTGTTTCAGATTTTCAACGATTGAGTATTGCGGTTGCCACAGTACTTGTTAAAATTAATAATATTTCAAAAGTTTAGTTTTAAATTGTTCATAAATACAATAAGTTATATCTTTTTCTAAAGGACTTCTAACCCATAAACAGCAAACGTTAGCGGTTAAGGTATTCAATGTATAACGACCACATGTTGTACATTGTAAATGAATGATCAGATAGTTTGAATCATGGTATCATTTTGAAGGTGTTATCAAATAAAAATACCCCATAGATAGAATTTTTCAAAATTTTGATTATAGTCCAAATTCAGTCGCACATTTTGACATTGAAGTCTATGGGCAGCGCATGTTTTTATTACGATATCGTAAAAAGTGACTTTAATTCATACAAATATCTTGGTTAATATATGCAGAAACTCTCTCTTTATTCAAATATGAAATAAAACGAACCATTTACCACAAACAGATATTGAAAAAAATATTAATTTTTTAAAAATTTTTCTCTATTTCATAAAGGGATAGTAACCCTTCAAAAATGGCCGGCTTCTTATATGTGATCAGCCATGTAAATCTAATTTAATTCACTTTCATCGTTATTTTGCAATACATATTTAACTCATATAAAATGATTAAAATTGCTCAACATTCCTTCATTATACATTGAATACCTAAGAAAAAAATAATAATGCGTTTTCCTTATTAGATGATGTTTGAATTCTGGTAATTTTTTGAACAAATATGAAGTTTCTACCCTCTGTATTTGGAAACAATCCTATAATATATGAATTATGGCAACCTACATGTACACATGTAAAAAAAACGAAATATATTTTATTACGCATTAATAAGACAGAAAAAAATGTTTTTTTTTAAAGAATTCAGAGCCCATGCTGATAAAGATATATTTCCAAGAAATGTTTTCGAAAATAAAAGGTTTGATTTGTCCGGAGTTTAAAGCTAACGTACCTTTAAAAATGATGGATGATCCTTTCAAGACAATTTTAGCCTGAACATTTGTACTTATATAGCCCGATGCGAAGCCGACATTGCATTGATGCAGCGATAGCAATTGTGTTCAAATTATAGTAAGTAACAATTTAGCTATATTTGTAATAGAGCATTTTATAAATGACATTTTATAACATGAACGAACACTGATTATCAAAGTCCAATTTACAGTGTATTGCTGACTTATAATTTGGTTACAAATTCGATCCCGTATTTGATATAATTAAAGAATGTTGAAGAATATACGAAAGTGACCTTTAAAAACCAGACCCTTTTCATTTATGAATAATAATCGTTCACAACATTCCCAGAAAGCATGCATTAATTTACAATGTCCAATAATTCCTCTTTGGAAAGCATAATGCCACTTCTTCTTATTTGGTAATTTGTGATTTGATTTGAACATAATTTTATTGTACTTATTTTACAGTTGGGTGTGGGCACAAGTTCTGTAACTTAGATCGTCCTCTCCCTTCTTGTCCCGGGTAATTTGTGTTTTGCCTTGGGAAAAAATAATTTTCATCACGAGCTTCGTTTGCCTAACATTAAACAAATATCCGGCTATTTGGTAAGATATTTTTCATTAAATAGAATGCTAATACTCTGATATGTTTGTGATAATCATCAGCAGAATTGTTGTTTTCATCAAAATTATACATTTACATCTACCAAGTATTATTTCCTGTATTTCTTACGGAAACATATATTATAGTTAATTCATAACTCTATAGAAACAGCCAGACCGAAATCCTATTTATCAATTGGTCGAAATCTACAGCGACTGAAGCTGACAAGAAACTGACAGGACAAAAATTGACACGCCCTGTTTATCGGTTGGTCGAAACCTACAGCGACCTAAGAAAAATACGGACTGCACGATAAAATCATGATAATGGCAGACTCAAAGTATAACAAGAGACGAATTGGCTGTTTCTTCTAGCTAACGTACTTTCGTGCGGTAACTTTAATATAGTGAATTTTACCAACTTTTTATAGTCAATTTATTAATTAGTTAATATAAACAATAAAATGTTTTCTTTGATGATTCATGCGGGTTATGAATTCGAAGGTAGCAATCATTGCAGAAATTTTTTTCATAACCCGCTAACGCGGGTTATGCTTTTTTCTTCGTTTATATCTTCGTTTGTTGTTTTTTTATTTTTTGGCAGGCGCGAATTAGTAGTTATACGTGGTGTCATACAGTATTACAGCTAATGACAACAGTGCTTTTATTTAAACATCAGAAAGAGCACGATTTGATGCAACTTCTCGCCTCCTAGTATTTTGAATGCTCGATTAATTCATTTCGAAATCAACAGAAAGAAGTATTTATTCATATTCAAATCATGTAACATTTTCTGCAAATGTAATTGAAGATATTGCAATAATACTTATTCAGCATTTCATCATCTTTGCAATTTTAAAACCAACGATGCATTTTTTTTGGAGGGATGAATTATTCAAACAAAGCAGCTAGCATTGTCGAGAAAGTACAAAAACTGCTACAGTGGGCCAGACAATGTACACTTCTGACATTTCCTGCATGAAAAATGAGAAAAAGCATTTTATTAATTATTTTTTCATCTACATGTACCATTGAATTATTCGATAAAGAAGATGGGGGAATGTGATGGCGCAAATGCCCATTCGGTTTTGTAGTGAAATACAGAAGGGCTGTGGGTGCTTTTTCTGTGTAGACATTAAAAAATTGTTCGTTGGTTTTACATATGACCTAATATCAAAAGTATGTTATTTTCCTGAAACCTCACGCCTTTGTATATAGTAGTGTCCAGAATATTGACGCTTTTTTCTGAGATTTCATACGTGAATTTCAGGTGTTCGTGACATGTATTGCCGATGTCAAAATATTCTAGAATTTCATTTTGTGTGCCGTTGAAGGCTATAAAACCATCGTCTCTAAATCGTCCGTGGTAAAGAACTTGATTGGCGAATTTGAATTTTGATATTACATAGTTGGTGATTTGATTCATTCTTGTATCTGAAATTTCTGTATATGGTATGGCACCCATACTGCATCCTATGATTTGTTTAAAATATATCCATTGAACTCAAAGTAATTGTTTTCTAAGATGCATTTTAATAAGAAGATAAGATCTTCGCTCCCTGGATAAGGAATGTCGATTTGTAGTTTGTTTGCGTTTTTGTAAGTTTCATTGGCGGCGCTGAGTATTTCGCCGAATTCAATGTTGGTATACATTCTAGTTACATGACATGTAATCAGTAACACTTCTGCTTGAAGTTCGAGAGTCTCAACTTTATTGATAAAATCGGCGGTGTCCTGAATATAAGTTGATTGATTTTGTACTATGGGAATGAGAAAGTAATAGCAATATGCGCCGATTTTCCGTGTTGGCGTATCACACTGTGAAATAATCGGGCGGCCAGTTGGTAGTTTTCTGATGCTGCTCAGGCCGTTTTGAAGGGCATATCCGACTTCATCTTTGATTTTGTGTATTTTAGGGAGCAATTATAGATGACCGCATGTTAGCGATGGTTTGTTATCGCAGAGATAACGACAAGTTTCCTTATCTATCGAGCCCTTAGAGTACATTTGCGTTACTCTTTTTTTATGATATGATGCAGGTTCTGTAGATTTGGTTTATCAACTTGCATGTAATGTTTTGATTTGAGTTGACGCATGGCATCTGTAATATATTGGTCTTTGTCCATGATGACAATTGTATTGCTTTTGTCCGCTATTTTGATAACAATATTGTTATTGTTCTCAGCGACGTCAGCGCTTCTCTTTCAAGCTTAGAAGTATTATTTTGAATTTTCTTGATTGGAATAGTAGACAATTCTAATTTATTTTTGTCTATGTAGTCCTTTAATGCATAACATGTGAATGAGGGGTTGTAACCAGATGGTTTTTTGAATGGCTGAATTGGAAGATTTTCCCCTTTGTCAAAATGATACTAGCATCGGAGTTTTCCAGCAAACTCGTCAAAGTCGTTTAATATGATTTTTTTAATGTTGCTGTTTTGTGGAGTCGGTATAATTTTTAAACCTTTACTGAGCAGAGAATACTCGTTTTGGTTGACTTTGTACTTAGATAGATTGAGTATATACTTCTGAGAGTTGTTCTCGTTATTTTTGTATGTATTTTTGAAGTAGATTATACTGGGATCTACGTTATAGTTTTTTCTGGTTTTGTTCTGCTTTTAAAACGTCTTGCCATTTTGATAAAGAATAACCAAAAATGTAGAAGAACGTTGTTACTTATGAGAATCAAAGGTTCCGTCTACTAAACGACTGGTCGATGTAGTAGAGGAAAGTAACTGCTTTGTTAAAATCTTTGGGAAGATATCAGTTAAGACAACACGTCGCTTCAAACTACGCCCCGTTTGAAACTGAGGATAATAGACCTAAATAACCACAACACAATTTTGTGTTAACAATCAAATGATAATGAATAAAAACAAATAATGCAATTATAATGGTATAGTCTGGTATCACATGATCTGTAAACAACACAGTAGTATTCTAATCTTTCACTAACAAAGTAAGTTATTAATTTTATACATGTTCTTGATCATGAGGGTTTAACAGTTCCAATCACAGAGTATTGTGCATCACATTGTCACAGAAACACTATATTCATTTCAAGTAAAGTGTTTTTAGAAATTTTTATTTGAACAACCCGTTGGTCAGAACATTATAAGTTTGAATATGGCCTGCCTCTTAGTTGTTGTCTGCGTACGTGGTCCGGGTCTTCTGCGTGGTCTTTTACACTGGTCCCGCGTTTTGGAGTTAGATTGGGTTGCTGTTGCTATCCTGCTTCCTGGATTTCCGATATCTGTTCTTAGTTGATTTTGGTACTAGTAATGTTTTCGTCAAAGCAAAGCCTTTCACATTCAAAATCGACAGACTGGCGCCTTACTGCTTGGAGAGTCTGAATTCGGATTTAGTTACTCTCCATTTCCTTGGTTTTTATTTCGGCCTCCACATAGTCGATGACTAATTGGGTTGTTTGTTTATTCTGGGATTCGGCCATGTCTCGCCAGAATTTTCAAACTTCTCATTTCCTTCGCCGTCCAAGTTTAGCGCACAGTAAGACCGGGTATGAAACCAAGTCGGAAATCTTCCTGTCTGGATGCCATTAATCAGTTGATCGCGTAATTTTTTTTTAATATGATTTGACTTACTTCGGATATAGCCACTTTTTAATTAGATGATCGAAATCAAATCAATTACTATATAACTCTTTTGTTAAGGGCTCTCTACAGCTGTCAATCGGATACCGTCAATCGGAATGTGACGTCGCTGTGAACTTCGAGAAATTCTTAACGATTATAAACATTACTTATGTGAGATAAAAATTTTAGCGACTGCTGATTGGATGCAAAAACGGTTTATGTTCGAAATCAGATTACGCACTTTCCGGGCACCTAGCATGATTTTTTAAAGTGTGGTGAATGGGCAGACTCATCCAAAAAAACTTTTGACAAGCAAAGAAAAAAAAGGGGGAGGGGGGGGAATGACTCCATCTTTAATTTATTCACTTTTTGATATGTAAATTTAAGAAAAATGTTCGCTGCGAGAATAAGTGGGGGCCTGAGGGGGAGGGGGGGAAGCCCACCCCCTGATGCTACGTGCTGCTTTTATAAACAGTAAATATTCAATATATATCAGTGATAAGACTTTCAGATGACCGGTCTATTGCATAATTTCTCATCTTCTCTCTCTCTCTCTCTCTCTCTCTCTCTCTCTCTCTCTCCTTCATTCTTTACTACTAATTTTTTGACTTTCAATGTAAAGAATAGCTTTCGCTCCTTTTTCATTTATTTATAATTATTTTCCTTAAAAGAAGTAACAAACGACAACGTTCTCAAATTTTAATACTATATGGTATTTCCTGCTTAAACATCAACTCCAATGAAGAGCAACTTTGCTTTTACCTCTTCTGGTATAATTGAGACATTTAGCAAATAAAAATGTCGCCATCTTTTTTGTTCTACCATATGCGCGTTAGCGATTCTATATTATCGGGATTTGATGAAAACCCGTTGAATCGCGGAATTAAGTTCTCACGTAAAAAAGCATATTCACAGTAATACACCAACGAAAACATGGTTTTTAAAAGGAGGAGGTTCTCCTCTCAACAAAGCTGGACCCGACAATGATCAAAAGTATTGTAAATGGGCTTTGTATTATTGATCACATAATGATATGTATAAATAACTGTAATGCACTTTATTTCATTTAACTCAAAGTGTGTACAGATTTTTGGAGATTTTTTCCGCAAATTATGTTTAAAGACATTCACAATACAACAGTACACTAGTAGTAACTTTATTTCGAGTACCACCATTTCGATCAGTAAATAAAAAAGCATTTACATGTAACGAATCAATTTTGAGAGATACGTTGTGTTTAGATGATCTAATACAGCCGCTGATTTATTTTCTTGCTTGCAGGTGAAAGAATTCAAAGCCCGCTTTCCACATATGGACAACGAGCCAACTCCATTTCCTTCAGCATTAGTGCGGATTTGACTAAAAAAACAACTTTTTAGTTCGCAACTCTCTGTCCGAATCAACATTATCAGCTTACAAATCAGCTTATTTAACCTACAAGTGTTTTATTGAACAATCCTTTGAACATCATGCATCCCCTCTACCACCCTGTGTTCATCACCTGTCAGCATTTATTGCGCATTGCTACCTGAAAGAATTTGCTGCATCCCCAACTTCAACACTAATTTCGTCACTTTGTTTCATTTTCCATCTTGGTACATGTACATGTAACTACACAGATATTACACAACATTTCACCATTCGTAAAATGCCTCAGAGATTCCGGAAATCGAAACCATCATCTGACTCACGGCCAGCTATAACCCCAACAATTTTGAAGGAAATAATTCATGCTTTGGTGTTACTACCACCTCAGCTTTTTTTTGCTAAATCCCTCCCTCGGGCCATGTTTACTTTAGCATTTTGTGCTTTTTTACGAGTAGGAGAGTGCTCCAACCCAGCATTTTCTTCTTCTATACGCCTGATGCAAAATACGACGGATCCTTTAGTTTGCCAATGCCAAGCACTTCTACATTACCTAAATCTTAGGAAACAGTACTCACCATCGGAGCCGCTATTTTCCTTCATGGATGGTTCGCCCATCTCGCGTCAATACTTCACACAGCAACTGCGTTCGGCTTTAGCTTTTTGTAATTTGGACTTGCACCTTAATATGTACAAAGCTCACAGCTTCCTCATTGGGTCTGCTACTACAGCTGCCTCACAGGGGTTTTCGGAATTACAAATTCAGAGCATTGGTAGATTGAACTCTGGTGCTTTTAAAAAGTTCATTAGAATCCCTACACTTAAGTTTTGATTGACATTCGGTTTTTTTAGTTGGATGGTGAAGACAGGGGCTTCACAATCCTGTTATCTAGCAACCATTAGACAGGGGCTACTGGTTGTGATTTGAATATCTGTGCAATTATCTTACTTTGAGTCAGGGGCTCAAACAGTCAATGTGCTTGTACATGTTTTGTCTTTTGCAATAATAGTCTTTATGTTGTAACCTTTTTTAGTTTATAGTTAATAACAATCATTAGACAGGGGCTACTGGTTGTGTTTTTGACTTATCTTACTTTGAGTCAGGGACTAAAACACTCAAATTTGCTCGTACATGTATGCTTTTTCTAAAAATAGTCGTTATGTTGAATGGTGTTCCTTTTCCCACCAATAAGTAATTTTGTTAGAACCTGGTACAATTTTTCTTAATCATGCACTGACATTTCTGTTCAATTGCAATGTGGCTTTTGGATATGGGGCTTTCACAAGATTGTCTATATTTATATATATACGGACATATAAATCTATCGATGATTGATATAGCCTATCTTGTTAAGGTGGCAGATGAACACCCAATATCTTTACTTATATAGCAGGTACTTTATTATTCATTCCTGCCAAGGGTCTAAAACTTTGCCGCATGATAATTTACTAGTCACAATCTTAGGATACTGTGTGATATTTTCAAGGTTTTTTGTATGAATATTGTTCTTTGAGTTAAATGTCATTTATTGGAGGAAATGCCTATTTTCTACTTGTCACATCACATCACATATTCTTTATTTCGTATTATATTATGTTGTGACTTTGACTATGGCATTATGTTTCATGCAACTTTTATGCTATGTATTCTTCAATAAATGACCTGTTTCATTCTTTACGAAAAAGTTAAGTTTTGTATGTAATAGTATAGATGTGAGCAGGCAGGCATAAACATAACAAGTGCTTGAACCATGTACATTTTATATGCAGTAAAGAAGTAAAGAATAATCATTACACATTATATATAATGATATAACTTTAATGATTTTATAATATTCTGATTGTTTCGTTTCGACAGGTTTCGTTTTGTTTCGTTTATTTTCGTATCTGTAAGTTCGATTGTTTCGGTAGATTTCGTTTCGTTTTTATTTCGTTTCGTTTCGTTTCTATTTTGTTTTGAACTTTACATGAACACCAAGTATGGCATATTATAGATAGAGAACAATCACACAATGAAAGAGTTGTCAAAGAAAGAATAAATGCCAACGTTAAATTGTAACTCTAATTTAAGGAATAAAGCTACACGATATACTATTATAAGCTGCTTTTTGTTATTGTTTTAAGGCTCTGGCTAATAATATGGATTTACTGGCGTTGTTTCTGTTAAAAAATACCATTGGAATACATTGTTGATAATAACACAAATATAGTTTTATAGTTTTGCTTTCGGAGAAAACACAGTTGAATATATCGTTTACTTCGACTCTTTATAGTTAAATGTACATGTGAAAACAAGTGTTTAAACAATGCTCGCCAACTGGAAAAGAATTATCACTTCTCGAAGTGTAACGTCAGTACGCATAACTTTCTAAAGAAAATATTTCTATAAAAAACCCAGATAACTTAAAGCTTGTGTCAGACCCTGGTCAGGCGCTGCTATTGCGGACTAAAGTGTTTTAAAAACAAACAAAATATCGATCAGATAATACTGGGTCTACAGACAGACAAACAAACATGTGGAACACAATGTTTATATTTTTCCAAAGGGGAGCATTAATATTCATAAATGTGTTTTGAACACAAAACCCGCAAATTCACTTGATTTAAGTCTTATTTTCATTTAATGCTGAAAATTGGTGATGATTTTACCAAAAGAGCTTAGACAAAGTCGTAAATATTTTCAGTTTCATGGAATAGTCCTTAATGAACAGAATGTATGTAAAACCATTTGCAAGTATTTTGATTTCCATATTTATTTTTTACAGTCATTTGAATAAAACATTGAATAGTTTGTGATTAGTTAGTATTCATTAATTTGGTCGCAAGTCTGTTGCAAATGTCGAATCATATGACAGCAATTTCTCGTAATGTCGTACTTCCTGAAAGTTAGCAAATATTTGTGGTCCTCTGATTTGGGCAGTCATACGAGCCATCGCAATTACAGATACAGTTATATCGGTAGCAACCCTTGTCCATTTGAAAGAGACCGCGCCCATAGGTTCTTCCATATGCGTTACAGTTTCTGCAAGCGGGGTCTGAACTTTGGTATCCGCCTCCTGTACATTTGTTAATAGTTGAACTGTTTGGGCAATCCCAAGATCCATTGCAGTTGCACCTACAGGAGAAACGATAGCATCCTGTGTCGAACTGGAAATTGCTACCGCCTCTGTATGTACGTCCATCAACCTGGCAGTTTGTACAGCCCTGGGCACTACATACCACGAGGACAGCACTAAGGAGTACCAGAAGTTTCAGCATCTATATAAATGGAATGGGAAAATTCATAAAGACCTTATGAACTGATAAAAGGGGATATAAAAAACATTAATACTATGAGTTGAAACAATTTTTAATGACTAGGTTTCAATTTTAAAAGAAACATCCGGATTATGCATGCGTTATTTAAAGGTCATATGAAACGATATCCTGACCATATTGAGTTTTATACGGGAATGAGTTCATAAGTGCCTATTTAATAAGACTGACATTGTTTTTTGGATATTTTATGCAAAATGTGAGCGCCAGAGTCGATCAAAATCACTTAATCGGGAAAACTAACATTGACGTACGCGGCTTACCTCCCTTGCTTATGACGTCAGTAAGACCCAATAGCCTTATAAAGCTATGTTGTGAATACAAATATCCTAGTCATTTTGCAGCATTTTAAAAGAAAACAAAATACTATTTTATATAAAAACTTGTATAATTATACAATAATCAACCATATCAGTATTTTTTCTCTCAAGAAATGAAATTGTGTGCGTTTAATAGCGTGTACATATTCAGTTTCGAGACTCAGTGCACGGAGAATGAATGATTTTCTTTATAGATCCACATGCAAGTATAATATAATTTTAATATATGCGTGTATATATATGTTTTATTTCGATCTTTTTAATGAAATTGGCAAATTCAAAAATAACTGATCGTTTTTTCCCATTTGCACGTTCATGCAATTCATTAAGATTTTTCCCAAACAACTTATAGGCCTCGTGGTGCCTCATTCGCTTCACGATTATATTGTTTGTTTCGCTTTCAAATTCACAAATATGTTACCATTTAATTATTTTTAGTCTAAGAAAAATTTCTTTAAATGTTTAATTTGTTTTTGAAACGTGTACTTGTATGTGCGGTGTTTTGATTTTACAACGTGTATGTGTGGTGTTTATAGTTATACTCACAGATCCCTTCTATGTCACTTTCTTCCGCAATGTTTTCTTTCGTTTTTTTTTTATCATTATTGATGCTTGTTCTTTATAAAATCTGTTGATTATCTTCACATTCGTTCACAACTTTTTTTTTATCAAACAACCGATTTATTTTACCGATACATTTCTAAATCCTTAAATGCCATATTTCCGCGATCTAATTTAATAAAACGTTAATACACGTGTACACAAAGTATTTTCTAATATAAAGATATTGCTACATGTATATATCAATAAGTCAGAAATAAAATTTAAGAATAATTTTGCGGCATTTTATAGCAGCTCTTAAATACAAACTATGTACACAATGCCTTAAACATTTCCATTGGCCTGCCGTATACTTTTTTATGTGATAAAATAAATCAAATCAATTAAAATGCTTTAATTCCCTTTAAATGTAGCTCAATCATTATACGTACCGAAAAAGAAAATGATGTTTCTATTTCAAAAGGATAAGGATAATTCATTAATCAGCTGATAATTTTGGAGCATTTCTTTCGTTAAATTTCCACTGCAGTACGGGATCTTCATCATGATTTTACTCTGGTGAGAAGCTGATATTAGATTTATTCATTAAAACTAAGTCATCTGTAGGCTACTACGAAATCAAATGATCTCATTTGGAAAGAAAGACACGTTCATGTATGCAAAAATTACTAAAATTTAATCGATAAACTACTGTAAAATTACACTAGTTTTGATGCATTGTTTACATCGGTGGGTCTCTGTGACGTCATAAATCCACAAAATCAAGAACGATAAGCGGGGAAGAATTTTTTCAGGTGCTCAGTTTTCACGGTTATATCTCAGTAATGCAAAGGCAAAAAAAATCTTGCATCACGTATTTTAACATTTGTTTATACCAAGCTTTATATTTATGAAAGAAAATCATAGTGTTAAAAATCGTTTCATATGACCTTTAAGTCGAAACGTGCCGAAAAATATTATTATCAGTTGAAACAATTTTTTTTGACTTTGGGTTTCGATTATAAAACAAACATTCGAAGATTCGAAGTAGAAACGTGAACGGTGATATGCAAAAATGAACTGGATGTTTTTTTCCTGTTATACGCTTAAGTGAGCAGTGCTCTGTACTCTCTTTAGGAAAGTAAAGACAGATAAAATAGAATCTGTAATAATGAAGCCCGTCCCAGTTTATATTTTATCACGGATAGTCGGGTGCTTTAATTCATCCATACCTTGATTATTGTTCATTAATGAAAACATCACTTCTTGAATTAGTCCACCATGTTTACATGCAGAGCAATTTCATTTTTGCTTAAAAGAAAGAACTAATTTATTTATATTTTGGACAGCAAGTGAAAGTAGAAAAAGTAGTCTCTCTAATTCAAACATCGAATATTTAATTGTCTTTCTCAAACTTTGAAAATAATTTGATTATAAAATATAAAAATATAGCTTAGCCGTTCCTATTTTATCAAGCAATTCTAAATTTTAATCATTTGTCTCAGATTTTTAACGGTTGAGTAATGCGGTTGCCACAGTACTTTTTAAAATTAATAATATTTCAAACGTTTAGTTTTAAATTGTTCATAAAAAATAATGAGTTATATCTTTTTCTAAAGGACTTCTAACCCATAAACAGCAAACGTTTGCGGTTAAGGTATTCAATGTATAACGACCACATGTTGTACATTGTAAATGAATGATCAGATAGTTTGAATCATGGTATCATTTCGAAAGTGTTATCAAATACCCACAGATGGAATTATTTTGAAATTTTGAGATTAAAGTCAAAATTCAATCGCACATTTTCACATTTAAGTCTATGGACAGCGCATGTTTTTATTAAGATATTGTAAAAAGTGACTTAAATTCATACAATTTTCGTGGTAAATTTATGCACAAACGCTCAATTCAAATATGAAATAATTATATATATATGAATATGAAATATAAATAATAAATGATTTACAACACAAAGATATTAAAAAAAATAAAATTTTTCTCCATTTCATTAAGGTACATGTAGGGTAACTCTTATAAAAGTTGTAGGTGCAAAATGACCGGTTCTTATATGTGATTAGTCATGTAAATTCAATTTAATTCACTCTTATCGTTATCTTGCAGTACATATTTCACTAATATAAAATGATTCATAATTACTCAACATTTCTTCATTATACATTGAATACCTAAGAAAACAATGATATATTTTTTTTTTTTGCACATTACGAAAATGTAATTGAAGCCCTTATCTTAATACCTCAAATTAAAGGTGATGGTTGAATTTTAATTCATTTTAAATTTCTCCTCTCTGTATTTGGAAACAATCCTATAAAATATAAATTTTGGCGACCTATACATGTAACCGAGCAAAATATATTTTGTTACGCTCTGATAAGAAAGAAAATAAGTAAAAAGTGTTTTAAAGAATTCAGAGCCCATGCTGATAAAGATATCTTTCAAAAAAGTTTTTGAAAAAAAACCCCACAAACATTTGATTTGTCTGCATAAAAACAGAAATAGTTAAGTATTAGAAAAGTTGAAGCCAATCTAACGTACCTTTAAATGATGATGATCCTTTCAAGACAACTTAAGCCTGAACATTTGTACTTATATATCCCGATTCGAAGCCGACATTGACGCAATGATAGCAATTGTGTTCAAATTAAATAACAATTAAGCTCTATTTGTAATTATTGAACATTTTACTATACAAATGACATTTTATAACATGAACGAAATAACACTGATTACTAGTATCAAAACGAAGTCAATTTACACCATATTGCTCACTTATAATTTGGTAACAAACTCCCGTACTTGATATAATTAAAGAATATTGAAAGAAATGTACGAAAGTAAATTAAGGACATTTTTATTTATAAACAAAACACTTCAAAGCTTTTGCGATATGATCATAATGCACAACTTCCTGTTAATTAATAATGAACGCGAAACGTTCGCTATACTATGCGTTACTTTTGCGAATAAGCACGGATCATTCCGCAAATTAACGCGAAACTTAGTAATATAAATTTTGTATATGATACAAGGTACAAGTGCATTTAGAAACATCGCAGAGTTTTATAAATTCTATGATATTTATTTGCCATAAATAAACACGAATAGTAAATAAGCCCGATTTGGATCCCTCTAGCAAGGCTAATATCGATGTTTTGTATGATTTTGAGCATAATATAATGTCCAAGTTATAAAACAATGACATCATTTAATTGTAAAAAAAGTTCGACCGCTTCTTTAATTTAAAAAAATCTCTAAAAGGAAGTGAACATCAAAAAATTATGAAGGGCTCAATTCTGCTTGTTTAATGTATATAATGATATCTGAAAACCATTTAGACACAGCTTTCCTCAGTAAGAAGATATACCACTTTGAATAACTATGCATAATATACATTTATAAGAATATTTCCAACACATTAACACACAACTTAAGTGTTAGCTAGACGAGCTTTGCGAACAGCTGTCCTATAATGATAATACATCATCGGAATCATGTGTACATAAAATGTAATATATAAATATAATTCCCCACGAATGACGTTAAAAACTGCCTAGGAAAAAAACCACAAATAAAATATTTGAAAAAAACCCTATGGAAACCTGTGTCCGAACGCAAGTGTAAAAAAACGTTTCGGGGCGAATATCGGACTTATTAATATATCATAACTAATTACAGAATGATATAAAATTCAATTAATATATTAGAAACATCAAAAAACTTAAGAAAGAATCTAAGCCACGTGCGCTGAGTAAAACTGACCCTTTTATACTGGCCTTCATATGGCCACGCCCTGTATTCTTACGCAAATCTATTCGAACACGTTATTATCATACAATATTTTCCCGCTATTCTACGAAACGTGGGAAAACTGTATTCTTGAAATCCATGAGCGCTGCCATAATGTTAAAATCATTACCTCCCTTAGGTGCATGCTGAAAAAATGGATTTAATCCACTTTTTCTCAGCATGCATCTGTTCTCTGACGTAGATAAGCCACATTGCTGCTGGTGACTGGGTCAATGTTTATACATAGCAGATAGAATTGGGTCAATGTTTATACACAGTTGATAAAAGTTACAAAGAAAATACTAAAAGTATATGATTTTCAACAAGTTAGCGTGGATTTAACTTAGCGCATGCCTGAATGTATCTATTCATCTTCTTATATATTTTACATTTGGCAATGTACTTGATTTAGCAGACGCCATAACCGCCAAAAACGCTAAATAGAATCTGACCAGACCGGCCATTGTGATAGAAAATGTTTAAACTCAGTTTCATTGGTTAATATTCCTGATGGTCCAATCAGAATCAGTTTTTCTCGAAGACGTCAAAATGGCCGGTCTGGTCAGAAGTTGATGTGGCTGCAAAATAAAAGTTCAGTTTGGAGAGTATTTAAGGAGTTTTATCGGAATTTAAGGATGTAAGGATGTAAGTAGCATGCGTTTGATGTGAGATTTTAAAAGATTAGTGCGAATGTTTCTCGACTTGTTGCAATACTGCTGCTGTCATAGGCAAAATCCCATCGTGAGCCCTGGACCGGTAAATGTCCGAGTAAAAATAAACTGGCGACTTCGAGAGAATAATGACGTATATCTTCGCTATTTTAAGACCCATCAACTTGAAATTCGACATGAGTGTATCTTAGACATTACTTTTCTGAAAAATACATGCATATTGCAAGTGTTGTAAAAAATAATTGATTTATTAGGCTATTAGAGCGAGCTGGTAGTTTTTTTTTTATCTGGGTCGGAGTTCGACCCCTTTCTTTTTTTATGGTTACATTGAAATTAATGTTAAAACGGGCTTGGCCCTTGTGACCCTGACATATCTTTTCAAACCAGTTAGTATTGGATCGTGTAGATTTCTGAAATTGATCTTGTCAGTTTCTATATGTTAAATTGCAATAGGACTTCTGAAGTAAATGAGGAGAAAATATTTCGTAGTGTAAATATATATAACGCGTTCCAAAATCAAAACAGAAAATCTTTTTGTCTGTTTTGAACGTTTTACCTCATAAAAGCACAAATATAAGCAAATCAAGACAATTTAAGCTTTATTTTCCGCATAACACTTAGAGGACACACGTAACAAGAAACTCTTTAGAGAAATTTACCCCCAAAAACTAACCAAGCATCGCTCTACTTTGGATTTAAAATTTAAACAGGGTGTTAGTAGAATATACAAGTAAAAGACAATTTCTGTAGCAATTATTGGAGAAAATAAAGCTGTGTGGCATATCCTAAAAATATACAGTATATTTTTTAAATGCTAGATGCAATAAAATTGTTATTTTTCTACAGAGTAAATTTACACCCAAATACAATGCAGTTTTTGTACATGTAAGTCTTAGTAAAATTCGACAATGGAATATCTGCTACTCTGTTCGGGTAAATTTATCCCCAAGTTAAACATCGTCTTTACAAACTTGCAGTCTTAAAATCTATACAGGTATAACTGTTGCAAGTATTTGGGGGTATATTAACCAACATACTAAATGACATTTTTAGAAAGTCGAACCCTAACAAATAAACAGAAAATGACTGTGTTACAATTCTTTGGGGGTTAATTTCCTCCAACACAAGATGACATCTATACAAAGTCAAAGCCATAAAAATATACAAAACTATACAGAAAAAGCTGTGTTGCTATTCTTTGGGGTAAATTTCCTCCAACGCAAGATGACATCTTTACAGAGTCAAAGCCATATAATTAAACATAATATGACTGCGTGTGTTGCAATATTTGGGGGTAAATTTCCTCCAAAACAAAATGACATCTTTACAAAGTCAAAGACCTTATAAGAAACAAAAAAAGTCGAACCCTAACAAATAAACAGAAAATGACTGTGTTACAATTCTTTGAGGGTAAATTTCCCCCAACACAAGACAACATTTTTACACTCTCGAAGCCTTACCCCAAAAAAATGACTCTGTTACAATTCTTTGGGAGTAAATTTCCCCCCAACAGAAGAAAATATCTAAACAATCTCAAAGCCATACAAATAAACAAAAAATGACGTTGTTGCAATTTTCGGGGGTACATTTCCTTCAACTCAAGATGACATCTATACAAAGTCGAAACCATAAAAATATACAAAACTATTCAGAAAAAGCTGTGTTGCTATTCTTTGGGATAAATTTCCTCCAACACAAGATGACATCTTTACAGAGTCGAAGCCATAAAAATATACAGAGATAAGCTGTGCTGCTATTCTTTAGGGTAAATTTCCTCCAACGCAAGATGACATCTTTACAGAGTCAAAGCCATATAATTAAACATAATATGACTGCGTGTGTTGCAATATTTGGGGGTAAATTTCCTCCAAAACAAAATGACATCTTTACAAAGTCAAAGACCTAATAAGAAACAAAAAATGTCTGTGTTTCAATTCTTTGGGGGTAAATTTCCTCCAAACACAAAATGACATCTTTACAAAGTCAAAGCCATAGAAATAAAGCAAAAAATTACTCTGCTGCAATTCATTGGGGGGTAAATTTTCCCCCAATACAAGATGCCATCTTTACAGAGTCGAAGCCCCCCCCCCCCCCAAAAAAAAAATATAGAAAATGACTGTGTTGCAATTCTTTTTTCTTTTTTTTGTGTGTGTGGGGGGGGGGGGGGGGTTAAAAATCCCTCCAACGAAAGACGACGTTTTTACAAATCGAAGTCTTAGAAATAAATAAAAAATAACTGTGTTGCATTGTTGGGGGATTAATTTACCCCCCAACACAAGACGTCATTTTTACAAAGTTAAAACCTTATAAACTATATACAGATCATGATTGTTTTGCAGTTTTATGTGGTAAATTTACCCCAACACAAGACATCGTAATTTTTAACTTTAATGTATACAATACGCATCCATGTACATCTTTAGAATTTTTGGGTATATTCACTCTCAACTCTCGACACATAGTTTAAACAATACAAGAAATGTATTATTGACTAAATAAAATGATATTCATAACATCAGTTAAACTACATGTACGTTGACGATGTTATGTAACAATTCACAATCAAGATCAAAATATTATTTAGTAAATGAAGATAAAGTTGCAAACAAATGAGACCTGATTAAAAAAAAATCCACTGGAAAACTAAAACAATTCAATAAAACTATTTTAATAAAGAAATCATTCTAGAATGATAAACATATAAGTTTTATTATTAATTGAAGTAGTTATGCTTATCATGAACTTGAGTATCATTTTCTTTCCGCTTTCTCAGTGTATTAGGTTTTGGACTTTAGTCTTCAGTTTCTAGAAAAGGAAAGACAAACATGAAATTAATCACCTTAAGATGTTTTTGACAACTAAGTGGGGTAATGTCATATAATCGTTTCAAATTGTGTAACGTTCATTAGTAGGGAGGCGTATCGGGGCCTACACTTGTTGTTTTTCAACTTATAAATTGTCTTTCTTTTTATTGTATTGTCAACACATAAAGTAGTGTGACCTCCTATTTATAAATGCAAATGAATTGAATTGTATCATGTGATTTCTATATAATTTAAATCACCTTATTGAATTTTACCAGTTTTATTGCTACCTGCTTTTTCAACTTTAAAAGACATTAAGATAGAAAATTTGACAAAGAACAATAAAATAAATGCTTTATAGCCATGTTGATATCAATATGCTTTCATTTTTAGGGAACGCATTGCGAAAATATTATCGAATGAACTTTGCAGGCGCAGGAGTTCTGAAAGTGACGTCACTGAATTCTGAATATAGCTGTAACGACACATGTAGAATGACATTGACACTTTGATATAAATCAGAAACAAAGTGCAGAAATTACTTTATAATGATTGAAATTAGTATAAGTATTTGTAATCGTAGTTAGAGGACCGCTGCATAAACTTTATTTAAGCAGTTCTTTATGATCTTCTATGCATGTTTGGGTTATTCTGCAATAAACACGTGATATGAGTTTTGAGACAGATACCTGTGATTGAACATTAAAACTACATGGGCCTCTTTACTTACATGTATTATATTAACCACCTCATCGATGGGAAACGGTTGTAACAACTTGATTATTCAATCATGGTCATAATTTGGGGGTAGGACTGTTCATGTCTACCACCCCTAACTACGATTACAAATGCAGATATTTGGATGTTTGACATTAAAAGAAATGTCTGAATTTTAGAATTTAAAGGGGCATAGTCACGATTTTGGTCAAATTTTTTTTTTCGATTGCTTCAGCAAGGCATTTGTAATAGGCAACCAAAATTTGAGCGTCATTTGTTGAGTTATAAGCGAGTTACAGAGTTTATAATTCTTCGCTATGTAAACAAAGCGTTTGTTTACATTTTGAATGTTGAAGTGAAAATTCCAGTTTTAGACCTCAACTGAAAGTGTTAATCGCTAGGAACTGTTTATATATGCTTAAGATGAATAAGCTTAAAAAATGCCCCTCAGCTTAAAAAAGATTTTTTACTGGTATATTTAACCTATGTAAACAAAAAAAGGACACGAGCCTTGTTTACATGACGAAGAATTGTTTGCTCTGTATCTTGCTTAAAACTCATCGACTGGCACCCAAATTTAATTTGATAAGAAGAAATACGTCTTAAAAGCATTGTAAATAATAAAAACAGAAAAAATAAAATTTGACCAAAATCGTGACCATGCCCCTTTAAATTCCTTCATTGTGGATTGAATTTCATGGAGCCAATATTTGTAATTTGCTATTTTTAAAAAAAAGGGTAAATGGTAACATTTCGTGGAATTAATTTTATTATAAATTATGAATATAATAATACTATTATTCATAAATGGTTGTGGATTTAAATTCATGGTTGACGAAAATTAGCATTAACGAAATCCATGAAAATTGAGCATACACGAATTCCAATGATTCCACAAATGTCAGTCTACAGCTAGATTCAGAGGTGACGCACCATCAGCACTCCCGCCCCCGCGAAATTTTATTCGATAACATCATTTTTTACCATATGTTTACAAGAAATGAAAACACATTTATGTTAATTTGCTTAATATAATACACATACATTTACATTGTTCTATGTCAACATTTCTTTCTCGATATATCTAAAACTCATTATTTTTAACTCCTTATTTTGTTAAATCGATATAGCCATAATACAGATCAATTACAATAAGATGATTTAAATTATGATAGCTCATCTCAATACAATGGAAAATATTTGCATAATTAAAACGCCATAATAGTTTATATGTTGATAAGACGATAAAAAGTATGACAATGTATATAAGTTATAACACAACAAGTGTAGGCCCCGATACGCTTCCGCACATACATATAAGCTGCAATGACATACATGTACATGTAAAATATTCCCGTCAAATGACAAATGACCTCTTTTTTTTGCGGGTTGGGGGGGGGGGGGTCACTGTAAATATAAATCGTATACTGCCTATAAGAATATCGTTATTTCAAAATATATGTATAAAGGCACGGATTTGTGGATTTGAATTTCCAATACTCCTGTCAATAGAAAGTGCAATTCTAATAAATCATGCGCGACCCGCCATGACTGCTTTAAACTTGCTCGTGTATTTTTATATTGATTTATGAAGGGTTAATTTGAGTATGAACATCATCCCGATAGGTGCATCACATCTAAAGGATTTTAACTTAGCTTTCAAATCCCTCAATAAAAAAAATGCACCAGTATGAATCCAAATACATCCTATTCTTTAGTTTTCCTAGAAACGTACACATTCTCATATATATCATCTGGTGATGCACGAACCGCGAGGGTTTAATATTAGTTATCGGACAGCGTACATCTGTAATAATTTTGTTACCGATGACAAATATTACAACAATTTATAAACTCATATGTGTTTCTGAGTGTGTGTACTACATGTATAAGATTCCCCGATTTTTCAATACTAAAAAAAAAAGTATGTTGTATATGTTGAAAAAGTATACAATCTAGGGATTTACTTACAGAGGCCTTCGATTAAAGTTATGTGTTTGACAATTTTTTTTTCTATTGTTTTGTTTTATCTATTTCATCTACGGTTTTTAGAAAAATCAACATGTAGGTTGGATTTCAATAATGTTCAAATGACTTATTTTTGTTATCGCCTTATTTGCCCGTACGGCATGACTGACACAATATACCAAAACGTCCTCGTTATCCACTACATAGGCCTATATGATCAACGAGGTGTTCCGAAAACATGCATAGATATAGAATAAGTCTTGAGAAACAATAAAATCCGCGAAAACATTTCTCAAGTTCGAATTTCTTCTATAATCAAAATGAGCTTGTGCCATTAGCACGTTCACAGGACGCACAGTTCTTAACCGTGGTATGTTCAGGAGTTTGAGAAGACGGGGCTATAATTTTGTCATTTTCGCAAGCAAATTTTAGCACCTATTTAATTTTTGTAGAATCCTGTCTGAAGAATGAGTAGAACAATTAGTCTTTTTCATAATTTGATTAAATTTTAGGTACAGTGCATCTCTTGCGCGGATCTGGAAGCCCCACCCCCACCACCCGTTCCGGGACCAGCACTGAAAAAAGAATTTAACTTTTTTTACATGACCCCCCCCCCCCCCACCCGTCATTTACCTTCACAAAGAATTGGTTATTTATAAGTGCGTTATTTATGGTAGAGTAATACAAATATTTAAGATTATACTCCTTAATTAAGCGTTTTCGATATCCACCTCTATATTCACCATTTTAGAGTACGTGAAGAGTATACAATGTCTTTTCGATTATGAGTTCATTGAAGAACAATGCACAAAATGAACTATTTATCATATACTTACCATTAATGTGTACAAACATGCCATGATCTTGTTATAAAGATTATCCCATGCGAATCGGCTGACCGCATTTTGAGGCATTAAGATA
The DNA here is from genome assembly GCF_025612915.1 of Magallana angulata. Classification (NCBI taxonomy): domain Eukaryota; kingdom Metazoa; phylum Mollusca; class Bivalvia; order Ostreida; family Ostreidae; genus Magallana; species Magallana angulata. The sequence goes on along the minus strand of NC_069114.1, from coordinate 17,307,273 downwards.
TACCACATTTGTGCAGCTAGGGTTTCCTAAAGTTGAACCAAAGAAAGTCCGAGCGTATACCCCGAATATTCCAGCAAAGTTCGTCATTCTTGAATAAAAATAAAGATTTTATCAAATACGTAATGGTATTATGTAAAATGGCATACAGTATGACTGTTGTTGATTAGTATCATGGTAGACTTACTTGTACTATTCTGGATATGGCGCAATTGTATATTGTGGGGGACCGATATCAATTCCGCCAGAAATAAAGCTGACAAAACAATGCAAAAGGAGTCTTCATAAATTTGCCGTCGCGTTTTATCTCTTTGTCTCATTGTCGGAGATTTCAAAGTGACGTGTAGGAATTAAACACAATGTATGGCCAGCAATGTCGGTGCTGGCACTGACCGCTATGTTCAGAGATCCCTTGGGTGTCATAGCAATTTATCGGTCAGATGAATGCCTGTCTGTGGTTTTTCCGTTAATCGTGTTCAATTTGAAAAGAAGAATTCCACAGATGAAAGCCGCGCTCGATCAGCAAGTAACACCTGAAGTATCGGACTTTGCACAGAGAATCGAAGTTCAGACACGCTTATAGTCTGATGATATGACTAATTTGTTATAAACATATACATGTATCTCTATCTCAATAAGCCAGAACATGATGGAAACGTGAAACATAGCAGTTATTATACAATCTCGATTATTAATTTAATAAATGTTTATAATACATGTACGAAAAAACATGTTTAATAATGTCTGACACAATTGTCAATAGCATTCCCTAAACTTGTACTTGAGCAGTAAATGAATTAAACAGAAATATGTGAAATAGGAAGACGGTTGCATATATACGGGTTTTTTCATTCATCCAACACAGTTGTTTATAGATATCGTTTGATATGTCCTAGGTGTATTTTAAAATTTGACATAGCAATCACAGTGATAGCTGCATGTTTTAATAAACTTCTAAAATATGAAGTTCATTTTGATATTATTGCAAAATAGAAAAAAGTAGACTGCAACGTTGACAATTATAATTATTAGTTATTATTTAAATCAGTTGTAACCGGTAGATAATATGATTTAATCGTAACTTGTCTGTTCTAGCCTAAATAAAAACAGTCTCCAGCAGTAACAACATAGAACGTGCGTCTATGCTTAATAGAAAAGGTCACATAAGAAACAAGAAATAACTCAGACTAAATGCGAGAAGCTATATTATAATAATGGAATGTTTTGCTATTTTTTGTCTCGTTTAAAAACTATTTCGATTCGAAGTATTTTAAAATTTTGATATTCTATCGATTGTTTGTTAAATAAAGGTCTCAATAGTTAGATATGACAAAAAGTGGTAAAAGTGTATCTGCTTAAAAGATGGAACAAGCAATCGTCGTCCCACTGAACTTGATGTGACTTGTTGAATGTGTGCGCTACATCATCCGCCACTAGAACAGATGCGATCCTATTCGGATAAATTTTGAAAAAGGTTTACCTTTTTACTATGGTTTACATGTAAACCCTGTTAACGGTATTATGTCACATAGCTTTCGATTCTCAGAAACATTAACCCCCCCCCCCCAAAAAAAAAAGGTGGCTCAACATATTCGTTAAGACGTGGTCAAAACACGGATACTGTCACAGGCATGAAGTGTTATGTAAATATTTAGACGCATATACACAGGGATAACTGATTTTTAATATACCTCTCTGAATTTTGTGTGTGTGTGTGTGTGTGTGTGAGAGAGAGAGAGAGAGAGAGAGAGAGAGAGAGAGAGAGAGAGAGAGAGAGAGAGAGAAGTTTACAGATCTGTATCATGTTGGAGATTTTCCTTGGGAACTTTAAAATTTTCTGGCACACTTGCATTTCAAAAGTAAATAATGTTTTAAAGTATATCATTCATAGTGCAACTCTTTTACCTCAATAGTTAATATAGTCTCGGGATATTCAAGAAAATTGACAGTATTGCCAGAATTTCATTCATACCGAGGAAAAAAAAATTGCTGTCACATTCCAGTAGAATATGGGATGCATATATCTCTAGAAAAACTTTTTGGTGATGTCCAAAATCATATTCATATTCATAGTTCTATTCACAAAGTTTATGTTTCTTTCGGACTAATTACCGAGTTTATTTCCAATGTATGATATGGCACCGGAACGTTCAGTATTCTCTTATTCTCAAATTTCAAATTTCTTACAACCATATGTTTATCTTAGATTTATTAGTTTTATGAAAACGCTATCATGAGATCTTATGACATATTTTGTTTCAGGCTGATACATGTATATTCATTGTCGTAATACTCTGTACACACTGCACATGCAGGCCAAAATTACACAAAATCAACAACACTTTCTATCAGGGTATATGTTTCTCATATTGTTCCCCTGACATATCTTGATTTATGCATAGTAACTACATTTTGTCATATTGCAAGCGTTTATTCATAAACATGTTAAAAGGATAATCTGCACATAAATGTTATTGTACCATCAAAAATAACAGCCAGTCTCGCATTAGCTTTAATACTGACAGTGTGTCACCTATCTAGATTTGATTCGTTAACATAGCTCGAGTATTCGTACTGCGTAACGATTGCTCTTTTACACATTCGTGGAATATAATTTTTTTAGTTTTTGGTGTATATGTGAATAAACGTTGATGCATTAAGTTTTAAAAACATTTGAAAACAGATTTGTGTGAAGTCAATGTTATTTGATGTGCCCATCAGACTTTGAAGTCTTCAATTGTCATTTATAAGAAGAGCCAGGATGAAAAACCATTATCTGCATTGCAAATAATTTACGGCGGAGATGTAATATATTATTAGTCTCCTACCGGTTTCACCGGAGGGGACTATAGCTTTCGTCTAGCGTCCGTCAGTCCGTCTGTCTGTCTGTCTGTCGGTCCGTTCGTCTATCCCACTTCAGTTTTCCACATTTTTTTCTTTATGCGTTTGAGGAATAATATGAAATTTGCTGAACACCTTCAAATGTCAAACTACAGTTTACACTTTTGTAGCGTCTGGTTGACATATTTTCGAGAAAATTAATTTTTTATATTCCAATTTTTTAATGTTCGGGTTCGTTATCAGGTTAGGTGTGTATTGAATAAACGAGGAAAGTATGAAGTCAGTAATAATATCGTGCATGCATTACTTGTACAATTCCTTTTATTGTTTCTAACAAACAAATGACTTCTGTTAAATAGTGTCAAGCATTTTGTTATAAATTTAATCGACAGGGTTTTTTGTATTATTACGATCGGGTTCGTTATCGGGTTGTTCTGTTGATTCGGGGTACAGAAGACGGTAAGAAATGATATTCTGCATAACAGTGCATTGTTTTCACAAATATCTACCAGCAAATTCTTAAAGGACTTGGCGAAATTACATGAGATGAATAAAGAGTATACTGTATTATTTTACCCATTTTTTATTTAATTTCCATATCAACTACGTAGTTCACTTTGAATGTCCCTTGTTCTTTTATCTCTGATTAAAGCATAACATCTCGTTTATAATAGTTTTGAAAAAGATGTATGCTTCGAAGTTCGAAGCTTTCATAGAATAATTACAAACCGGCAGGGGACGTGTATTGCCTCTGCAATGCTCTCAGAATGCTGTTTTATTATATTACATTATTTAGGGGGGGGGGGGGGCATCTGTAGTGGAACAGATGATGGACAAAATGGAGAGAGACAGACAGGCCGAAGCCAGACGGACCGACATTTAATTGCAGCTGCTATGAAATCATATCTCAGTTGACGCTAAGCAAATAAACATGTACATGTATCGTAAATTGCACCTGTAACGCTGGCTATTAAAATTGGTAGAAATACTCGTACAAAATTATGTTGCTTGTGCAAAGTTTACAAACGAGGATTGCCTCTAATGACATTATATTAATTGGAGCAATAAGATTCATAACAAATCTCTGTTACAGTTATTCAAACTGATTATGATATTTCAATCAGTGTACTACATATATATATAATATTGTATTCCATCGTTCTAAATCTGATTTCTGCATGAGCTCTCTTCGTCGCAGTAATGTCCAATCATATTGTGACTTACTGATATTCATGTGTTTTCTCTAATTCGCTGTTGATACACATCACGCTGATACAGTTTTGCGCTACAATAACGCACGACTTCAAAAGTAGAACTTATTCTGAGTTCATCGTAGATTGAGTCGTATCTACTACTATCTAATTGACATCGCAAGACTTCGTAGTACTAGAGTTTACATATATTACACCGAGTATCCTACAAGTTGCTAAGAGTGTTCATTGGGTATCTGTAATACATAGAGATGAAGCGAGATTTGATTCGATTACGATGGTGTGACCGAGTAATTAATAAATACAAGGTTTTTTGTTGGTGGAAAAAAAGAATCGGATGGCAAGTGATTTGCTGCGTTTTTTTCTATTGAATTTAATGTACAACTGGTAGTCATTGCAAATCTTCTAATATCATACACACACATAGTATTTTTACTTCCCTGTGTTCTGAAATGTATTCTTTATTAATTATCTTTTTTCATTAATTGAATTAAATATTACAGTTACATTTATTTCATGATGGTGATAATTATATTATTCAACAATAAAGATTATAACAATAGGACCCCCCTCCAAGAAAAAATTGTATTTCCCAAATGGCATCGATGGAAAGAAATGAGATTTCTCAAGGAGAATTGTTCTTTTTTAAACTTTGGAATGGAATGTCCAGAGGTTTTCAAAGCGGTGAAACATGTTACTAGTATTTATTCCGCGGGATATACGACGTTCTGCTGGTCACCTGTCGGATGACTTTCTAAGTTACCCAGATGACGCATTATATAGAAATATCACACGGGGGTATAATGATAATGCTTGTTTCATGACTGTCAAAACAAAACAACAATAAAACACATTATTCTGATCTGCCTGCTCGTTATGAGAACAAAAGAGTACCACGCGGCAGTTAAATTATTAGAGCACTATAAGTCAAAATCCCCTGAGTAACATTTTTTGGGGAAAAAATGATTATGATTACGGTTTGAGGAGGGCCAGTTCATTCATTCATACTTTATTTCCTCATGACTGAGATAATTTCAAATGAATACAATTAATTTAACCAATACAAATCAGCAATTACAGAGAAAGTGAAGAAAGACAGAGAAAAAAAAAGAAACAAGGACAAACACACAAAATGAAAGTTAACGAATGTTATATACATGTTTATCGGGTCACGACTCAGGGTTTACTAATTGACCCTATTCGTTACATCATGATGACGACGCATGAGCTGATTATACTGGGCTGAAGTATCTTGTATCAGCTTAAAGTTCTTGATACGGAAAGTCTCGGTGGCATAAGCGTCCAGTTCCGTGTTTGGTTGCCGACCCAAGAGGATGAGGAGCAAGTCGTCGTCAGGGAGGGCACACAATAAATTCTGCAGACAGATGGATGGTAAAGTTATATATAATATCAGTCCACCAATTGTTTCGAGTGCCGAGGGTTATTGCACAAGAACATGCAACATGTGCTGCTAGGTTAAAGAAAGGTGCACCACACAGATGACAAACATTCAGAGAACTCTGAGGACGATCGGTCACAAGTTTACAGATAAGTTTCCACATCCGGATCTCGTAGCAGTTCTTCGGTGCTCGCCAGAAGTTAGAAGGATCCTGTTCACTAAAGACTGCCAGAAATCGAGAAAAGTCTATGTCATTAGACATCCGGTACTGTCGCAGGTCTTTGTGAACTCTGATGGTTGTAGATCTTACAATGTTTTTCCAGGATAGTTTGGATGGAAAGGAACCGCTCTCAACCCACTGATACAGGTAAGTCAGGAGATCGTAAGTGTTCATTAAATTTATGACATCTGCATAGGCGTCGGAAGCAAATTGAAAGTGGGGGGGGGGGCTACACTAATCCTCAGAAATATTGAGAAAAAAGTAATTCCCCAAATCATGGAAATCCTAATCCGTGGGGGGGGGGGGGGGGGGGGGGGGGGGGGGGGGGGGAATATACCTATACTTCCAAAAATAAAAAAAATTACTTACCTAAATTTTTTTTTCCAAAATCATGAAATTCCTAATCCGGGGGGGGGGGGGGGGGAGTATGCTTCTGAATCTAACTTTTCAATCTTTCAAGGTAAATTTAGGAACAATAATCTTTCCTGCGAGAAAAAGTGGGGGGGGGGGGGGCTGAACCCTCTATCATGCTATGTTTCTAATGGTTAGGTATAACTTTGCAAAAAAAGTGGGGGGGCTAAGCCCCCCCTAGCCCCCCCGGTTCCGACGCCTATGATCTGGAATAAATCCGCGTTGGCTCTTCCCCAATCCCTCAAAGTAGGAAAACAGTCTTACGAGAAAAATTTGCTTTGGAAGAGTTTGGTAGGACATCCGGCACAGTCGTCCAAAAAACAGAAGTTTACGTGTGTCTATTTCTGTAGAAATAGGAAGGATATTGAGAAGGCTTTCACACATGTCGGATCTTGTTCGACTTGGGAGATTCTGCGCCGATTTACAGATAGAGTGCTGGAAAACTTGAAGGCGTTGGCAATCAGCGGCGGTAGGATTGTTCCAGAGTTCGCAGCCGTACAAAACAGATGGAAGGACTACGGATTTGTATAGGTTGGCTAACGTTAAAGGATTAAGGTACGGGGATCCAATATCTGTGAGGGCATAGAATGAGTTTCTACCCTTCCTGCAGGCGGATTTTATCCGTTCTGACAGAGAACATTTACTGTTGATGATTATGCCTAGATGGGTGCAGGAGTCTGAACATGGTACAGGAGTGTCGCCTAGAGTCCATATGCTACCTTCTTTAAGCTGATTTCCTTTCGAACGGAACTGCAGAATACTGGATTTGTTGGCATTAAATTTAAATCGCCATCTTCTGGAATAAGTATTTGCTACATCCAACATATTCTGTAGAGAGTTTGGTGTTAAAGCAATCAATGATATGTCATCACCCAGAGAAGGACAGTTACATATAATGTTAAGTAACTTTGTACATGTGTAAAGTTGCTCTATGCTATTGACTAAATCATTAATAAATACTAAGTACAAAAATGTGGATAACACCCCACCTTGTCGTACGCCTTGCAAAACATTAAACAATCTTGACTGAGTTTGGTTAACAACAATAGAACTAGATGTATTACTGTGACAGTCATTAATAATTGTCCAAAGCTTGCCAGTAACACCTAAGTTGTACAGCTTGAAGAGGAGACCATGTCTCCAGACAGTGTCAAATGCCTTTGAGCTATCTAAAAAACCTACAAAAACATTACTCCCCTGCTCTAGATTATAGTAAACAGTCTCTTGCAAGTTGAACGATGCGGTTAAACAACCTAATTTTTCTTGGAAACCTTGTTGTTGTTTGTTTGGAAAGTATTGACTATCTAAAACATACTTTGATATTCTACTATTAAGAACATTTTCAAAAATTTTAAGAAAACAAGAGAGCAGTGCAACTGGTCTGTAGCTATTTGTAGAAGTCTTTTGTTTGTCATCCCCCTTATACAAAGGAACTATGAGCCCTTGTTTCCATATTGGGTGTATTTTCCCATGTAGAATAATTGCATTAAAAAGTTTAACAATGCATCTAAGTACTTTCTTCCCCCCAAAGATAATATGTTCGTATGTTATCCTATCCGGGCCTGGGGATTTTCTTCTCTTCAGGTTGTTAACAACTGGCGAGAGATCATCTGTAGTTATTGGTCCGCCGGGGATATTTCCAGAAACTTTAGTACACTCTTCCTCTATGTGTCTGTACTTGCTTTCGACGAACTGGCGAAAGTGTTCATCAAAGGTGTCATCTTCGGAGGGAGTGTATATTTTTTCGTAGTACATTGCGAAGGCTTCAGCTACACCTTCAGGGTCTTTGAAAATAGCACCATCGTCTCCGTGAATTTCGGGATACGTGCGTGAAGTTCTCTTTTTCTGCTTTTTCACCAGTTTCCAGAAGAGGCGTATATCGCACTCGGCTGCTGTGTCCAAGTCGCGATATACACCTTTCATGTGGTTCTCGAATTCCATGTCTAGGACAGTCCGAAAGTGTCTCTTAGCGCGTTTATAATTGCGGTATGATTCGTGTATCATCCCCCTAGGCCTACCCTCTGAGATCCAGATTTGGCGCAATTGTCTTTCTTTAGTGTGTAGTTCTTTGACATCTGTAGTCCAGCCCGGACGCGTGTATGGATTGAAACCAGAGTGAGGTATAGCAACGGTTGCAGAGTCTAAAAGAATATTGACAAGATCACTAAGGAATACTTCGGTATCAGCAGGAGTATAGATTTCACGCTCCAGGTTTTCAAAGCGGTGAAACATGTTACTAGTATTTATTCCGCGGGATATACGACGTTCTGCTGGTCACCTGTCGGATGACTTTCTAAGTTACCCAGATGACGCATTATATAGAAATATCACACGGGGGTATAATGATAATGCTTGTTTCATGACTGTCAAAACAAAACAACAATAAAACACATCATTCTGATCTGCCTGCTCGTTATGAGAACAAAAGAGTACCACGCGGCAGTTAAATTATTAGAGCACTATAAGTCAAAATCCCCTGAGTAACATTTTTTGGGGAAAAAATGATTATGATTACGGTTTGAGGAGGGCCAGTTGTTATTCATGGATAACACAGGACACCTTAATCCACAAATCAAATCTGCAAATTATTTGCATCCCTTAAAACGTCTTTAAATTTATATTAATATCTTTTTTTCGATTATTTTATAAATATTATACCGATCATATTTTTAATCTGGTGTCGTTAAATTTGCTATTTCCGGGTCAGTAATTATAAGTACAAATTTGCAATTACCACTAAATCAACTGTCATACTACATGTATTAATATAATCGTTGCCCTGTTTGAATAATGTGTACTTTTCGTACAAAAATTCAATTAGTTAGAGAGAGAGAGAGAGAGAGAGAGAGAGAGAGAGAGAGAGAGAGAGAGAGAGATTTAAAACACTTGCAATATTACCGCATACTCCTAGTTGTAAACGCGCACGCATCATTAACTATTTGTACATGTAAGAGAGAGATAGAGAGAGAGACAGAGAGAGAGAGAGAGAGAGGCAGACAGTTTTAGAGAGAGAGAGAGACATTTAAAACACTTCCAATATTACCGCATACTCCTAGTTGTAAACGCGCATCATTAACTATTTGTACATGTAAGAGAGAGAGAGAGAGAGAGAGAGTGAGAGAGAGCTTTTTTTTCGAAATAAGAAATATATAATAATTTTCAACACTGGCCATATTACTGCATGCTCGTAGTTCTCAACACGCATAAAGTATTTGTACATTGGAGAGTAAGAATCTCTAACATGCTCGGAAAAGGGGGTAGGGGACTCCATATTAGAAACCCCCTTTTAAATATGTAAATTTTGGAAAAAATGTTTTCAGCGAGAATATAGTGCTTGTGTGTAAGGGGGGGGGGTCAGCCCCTCCCCCCCCCCCCCTTCCGGCTGATGCTGCTATGTGCCTATGATGTGCATGTTTTAGTCTGTACATGTAAATGAAAGAATAATATAAATGTGTACCTGTAGTCTTTGTTAATGATTCAGATTGAAAGAACAAGACGAAAACTTTAGTTGCTAGTATTAAGCAGTGTTTTTGAATTTTCCTTTCAATAGATTGTCTCTTACATTGCAGTGCACAAAATTTAAACGTCTTTCTTAGACTGAAATTGACACATACACAATGCTGCAGTAGGTAGTTATTTCGTCTGTAAAATTCAGTTTGGTTTCCTGTATTGTGATATACACAAGGCTTGTTCTTTAGTTACTTGTCAAACCAAAGGAGGGTATCTTAAAACCATTGATCTATAATTTTGTTTTGTTTTTTTCAATTGGTATACCTCTGTCAATTAAAAGAACTCTCCTATTGACATTCCACATCTTAATTTCAAAACAGAGATACTAATATAAAAAAATATCCAATACAAAGTCACCTAATCGCTAATCTACTTTTTGAAGCTAGATAATCGTAATCTAACAAAACATTGTAGCGAATTTACTTCGTTAAATTTGTGTTTTTATTGCATGTAACTAAATGCATGAAATTTTTTTTATCAACATGTCACGTTGTGAAATTCAATCTTTTGGAGTATTTTCAATTATTTTGTAAATTAATTTTTCGGACTTTGTGTTAATTGCTACTAAAACTGTTCATCTATTTCGACAACTGTTTTAAAGACGTTATAAATTCAGCGCAGCATTAATCCAACCTGAGGCACACTCAGTGAGGGACAGCTAATCTTTTAATTGACTTCTGTTTATGTTTATCGAAACTTCTTTCATCTTATTATCCTTTTATGTACATGCTGCTAAAATGTCACGAATCACTCAATAGCTGTTCTTTAATTGATTTTCTTACTTCTGTACATATTATGTTAGTCCTTCAAAGTGTTATTACATTGTTCATTTGATTATAATAATTCTGAATTGTAAATTAAAGGCAGTTGGAACCAGACCTTCAGTGATGATGCATACCAAACTCACATAAAAGTATATTTCATGTAAAGTCTATATAAAAGTCTGAAAACTAAAGCGTGTTGGCTTGTTGGAGGTGTGACCGCGTAGATTTTACGGTGCTAGAGAATTCTTCTGGATCTGCATCGGTCGTGTGCAGTACGAACCGGGTGAGGGAATGTTGGCGTAAAGGGTATAAGGTGTAGGCGCGCTGTGGGCCGTAGGGTAATAACAAAGGGTAGGTTTGCCGTATTCCCAAAGGTCCACCAGTATACAGTTCCAGAGAAATAAACCAAGTGATGAAGGATTCCGTATTTATTGGCCGAGATTCAGCGATGGCAACATTAAAACATTTTAACAGACAGACATTTTACAAACAAGTCGGATATGGCCAGTAGTGGCCTCCGGACTCAAGACTCTGGGTGAGTCGGACGTGGCCGAGGCTGGCCGCCGTATTCCAGACTGCCGATTGACAATTGTACATAATTATTTATAAGAATCTGAACAATAAGTATAAATTGACAGGTGATGACATAAGTAAGCTGAGTGAAAGGTTCACAGATATAAAATAATTAAATAAACTCAATGAGTCTTTGATGTCCAAGACATGTAAAGCTGATAATTGCACATTGTTGTTTTAAGAGATTAACAGTCCTTGAGACGTGGCACTCTGTCTCTTTGAAATCACATATAGAGTCCGAAAAGTGTCAATCACAAAATAAACTTGTAACTTAGTAAGAAATAAATTGTGAGAAAATATTACGAAACAGATGTTGAATTTTTAAAGTAAAGTCCAAAATAAAGTTATAATTAAACAGTAAATTTTGCACGGTGATAGTTGTTTCATGAGGCTGGTTCCAACAACAAGAGAATAAGCTCAAGGTTGGCCCAGAATTAGTCATGTGAGACCGCGTAGTTTTTACGGTGCTAGGGAATTCGTCTGGAGCTGTATATCCGCCGTATGCAGTACGGACGGGGTGAGGGAATGTTGGCGTAAAGGGTATAAAGTATAAGGTTGAGGCGCGCTGTGGGCCGTAAGGTAAAAACGAAGGGTAGGTTTGCCGTATTCCCGAAGGTCCACCAGTATACAGTTCCAGAGAAATAAACAGGCAATTGATGCAGGATTCCGTTTTTATTTGACGAGATTTAACGATGGCAACATTATACATTTTAACAGACAGACATGTTACAAACAAGTCGGATATGGCCAGTAGTGGCCTCCGGACTCAAGACTCGGGGTGAGTCGGACGTGGCCGAGGCTGGCCGTCGTATTCCAGACTCCGATTGACAATTGTACATAATTATTTATAGGAATCTGAACAATGAGTATAAATTGACAGGTGATGACATAAGTAAGCTGAGTGAAAGGTTCACATATATAAAATAATTAAATAAAGTCAATGAGTCTTTGATGTCCAAGACATGAAAAACTGATAATTGCACAATGTTGTTTTAAGAGATTAACAGTCCTTGAGACATGGCACTCCGTCTCTTTGAAATCTCATATAGAGTCCGAAAAGTGTCAATCACTAAATAAATAAGTAACTTTGTAAGAAATAAACTGTGAGAAAATATTACGAAACAGATGTTGAATTTTAAAAGAAAAGTCCAAAATAAAGTTATAATTAAACAGTGAATTTTGCACGGTGATAGTTTCCCACCGCTCCGGGGAAAACACGTCCTCGTGTTTTGAATGGAATATCACATTTTTTCCTCTGTTCTTTGATTTTCTTCCACCGGTGACGGACGTTTGAGGACAGCTGAAGTTTCTACAGTTGACCGTTGTTTCCTGGTGATGAACAGAGAAAACTGTCTGCATAGTTCATGGCGGCTGGAACTTTGTTGTCCATCGTTGTTACGTTGAGACTGAGTTGATGTTCAATGGGGGAACTCGCTGACTGAAGAGGTCCAGGATCTGACTACTGCAAAATGTATGCAGCAGCCCCGGGCGTTGTTGTTACCCTTAGGATTCATCCACCAATTGTGACCGCATAGATTTTACGGTGCTAGGGAATTCGTCTGGAGCTGTATATCCGCCGTATGCAGTACGGACGGGGTGAGGGAATGTTGGCGTAAAGGGTATAAAGTATAAGGTTGAGGCGCGCTGTGGGCCGTAAGGTAAAAACGAAGGGTAGGTTTGCCGTATTCCCGAAGGTCCACCAGTATACAGTTCCAGAGAAATAAACAGGCAATTGATGCAGGATTCCGTTTTTATTTGACGAGATTTAACGATGGCAACATTATACATTTTAACAGACAGACATGTTACAAACAAGTCGGATATGGCCAGTAGTGGCCTCCGGACTCAAGACTCGGGGTGAGTCGGACGTGGCCGAGGCTGGCCGTCGTATTCCAGACTCCGATTGACAATTGTACATAATTATTTATAGGAATCTGAACAATGAGTATAAATTGACAGGTGATGACATAAGTAAGCTGAGTGAAAGGTTCACATATATAAAATAATTAAATAAAGTCAATGAGTCTTTGATGTCCAAGACATGAAAAACTGATAATTGCACAATGTTGTTTTAAGAGATTAACAGTCCTTGAGACATGGCACTCCGTCTCTTTGAAATCTCATATAGAGTCCGAAAAGTGTCAATCACTAAATAAATAAGTAACTTTGTAAGAAATAAACTGTGAGAAAATATTACGAAACAGATGTTGAATTTTAAAAGAAAAGTCCAAAATAAAGTTATAATTAAACAGTGAATTTTGCACGGTGATACATGCACGGGAAAGAGCGCCTTGTAATAAACATCTTATTTCAAAATTGTAAAATACTTCAAACATTGCTTCGGGTACCTGTCTCACTACATGTAACAACATGTTGTGTTAAAAATTTTTATATTGTTTGTTACTTTCTACAATAAATTTTTACTTATTGATTTATATAACGAACGTTTTCAGTTGAAGCAATTCGTGACAATTTCAGAACTCTAATATATTTTCAATATTGCCTCGGGCACCTGCTCATGGCATGCATTAAACTCATGTGTGTATATCTTGTATATTCTGTGTTTGTTCCAGTGTTTTTCTGATCGTTAGCAAATAAAATTGTCTTTTATCTACCTACTCATATATAGCAAGATATCTGTGCGTAGAACGTAAATCGCCACGACTTCTCCTGTTATAAATATAGATCTTTCTTTCAAGATTTGAAAAAAAAAAAAACAGTGTCTCAGATTTATCGCAAGTTGGCCTGGCGAAAATTTCGACTTTAAAATTTTGTAATTGTAATTTGTAAGAAATTGTAGTGTAAATCGGGACAATGTGACAGGGCCTAAGAATGGTTTTCGTAAAGGCAACAATTTATTCAAAGCATCGTAGGAATCTTTGCAAAAATACACGTTTATAATTCTTTAAATGCGTGATTAGCGACCAATGAAGAAAGACAGATTTAGAATGTTATAATGTTATACATTGTATTTGCCTTTAAGATTTCGAGTTAACGTGATTATACCTGACATGCGGTAAACGGCACATCTTAATTATGCGCTTACAAGTTTAAAAACTGTCATGATATTTTAATTTCTTTCAAGTCACAAAGTTCTAATAGGTCAAAACCCATGGTCAGTCATGGTGTGTAACAGTAAATTTCAATTTCATTTAAAACTTTTTACCCTCTGCATGCTTCTTTTTATAGGTATGTCTCTTTTGAATATAATTTAAGATGAAACACCTTTGACGAATACAAATGCATCCATTCCAAATATGTAATATCCACATGTACACAATGGCATGCAGTTAAACACCCAAAAGTATATAGTTAATTGGGGTTTTCACAACTTGGTTGCAAAACATGTAAAATAACAGCAATGTTTGGTATCAGATACCAGATTTAGTTGCAAAATATGTTTATAATATGGTTTATATGATAGGTTGTTGGTACATGTATCATAGAAAGATTATGTAGCTCGAAAAACAAACTGTATCACAAAATATTTCTATCTTTAGAATAGATATTGATAGAGGTTGTCACAACCACTTTCAGTACTTAATTTACATACTAGTATAGCAAAAAACATGTAGGACCCCCCTCCCGAAAAAAAATGATATTCTCAACGAATTAGCTCCTATTATTTTTCTACAGGGAGTATATAGGAGGCCGGTTACATTAATCAAATCACAAATTAGCTATTACTGTACTTGATATATCGTTTTTAAATTTTGAATAAAGTTGATATATATTGCTGATGATGATTGTAGGGTCATTTCATATCCTGATGTTTTATACATTGCATAGCGTTACATCAGAAGTGCGAAGACAATGACCGTGAATGAATCCCAAAATCAGTGTACGTCGTTGCAAATTTTAGGAAAAGTTAATCTGTATTTTATCAATGCCGTGAAGCATATAATTCAGACCCACCGCTGTGGGAATTATCTCTCATGAGAATAGTGATAAAATGCGATCTGCAAGCTTACAGAAAAGTCGGCCAAATTGTTTTGGAGGAAGTATACAGTGAAGTGGAACAGCGATAAAGGTATCTGTTTAAAACTTTATGTTGTTCTTTCAGAATACCTCGCATAATAGAAAACATTTAAAACTTGAAATAAGGGAATCCACCCCATTCATACATGTATATTTTTATTTTATATTAAACTGTCATTATGCAATGTACATGAACTCGAGGGCTTGATTTTGTTTCAACAAAAACATGGCCCATTATTCCAAGTTTGAGAATTCAAATCCGTGTTTTTATTAATAAATTAATATAAATTAAATTTATTTAAAATATACTTATAATTTTTGAGATATACCAGTCCTTGTTAATCTAAACAGTGACATTCAAAAACTACTTTTAAATTTATATATGCACCGTGGTTATCCCACCAAAAGCACCCCATCACCTCGGATAAGAATTTTGAGGATAAGCGAAAATGGGTTTTCAATTAATTCTAGACACCCACTTGCACACATTCAACGTGAAAGTTGTAGATGTATTGATAAGCACCGTGGGGAGGGGGAGGGGGGGGGTGCGTAGTATTCCTTTTACTTTCAGTTTCGTTTTTTATATGTTTATTTTTTTTTAAAAATGTCTGCTGGGTGCCCATCCCCCTCCCCCACAGTGCCTAATTGAAACAAAAACACCGATGTAGCCTGATATTTGTGTACAAAAAGCGTAACTGAATATTATCTAAAATACTTCTCACCCTTGTTCCCGCTTTAAGGTTATTACTATACATGTACATGTATGTGCGCACTTGTTAAAACAGCGGATGTTAAATTCGAAGGAACTTTAAATTGAAACTCGAACTAGAACAAAACCGTTGTCAGTTTGATTAAAAGCTTGCAGGTAAATTATTTTAAAGCGCTCGTTAGAAAATATAATAAATCTTACATCATAACAAATAAATATTTCTAAGCGTTGTTTACGCTTTCGGAATAACGCTTTATAAGATCTAAACGGCTGCAAAAATGTAACCGCTCCCCCACTTATTTTGTAAATGACGAACGGTATCTATTTATATATGTCTACCCTCTGTACTATTGATTTTATAGTATAGAGGGTAAAGATACATAAATAGATATCACTCTTCATTTACAAAATTAGCTGGGGAGCGCCTATGCAGCCGTTTAGTTTTCAAAGCTGTAAAAATACTTCGATATGGCAGCTATTTTCTTCAGCTTTCAATACACAAAGAATGAAGGATATTATTCTAGAAAAAAACCTGTTAATATATTTATTATTTGAGAGATGAGGAAAAAGCTGGAGATAGTGTGTATACCCTTATATAATAAACGAAAAAAATACAAGTCCACGATGATATGAATAATTTTGAATAATTTTAAAGTAAGATAATAAACAACCGGCCGCGGAAATTCAAATCATCATACATTTAAATACAATTTGATACATCGATCCATCATACACAACGCACATTAATTTGTTGCAGTTTCAAATAAATAATTATGCTTAGAATTTCGAATAGTTTTAATCAAATGATTCTTCGTATGTTTGTCAACTTGTATAGAGCCCCATCCAACCCCCCCCCCCCCCCCCCCCATCCCCATATCGATTTGCCACAAATCTTTGAAAATAAGTGTTTTCAACAGAAAAAAAGTTAATAAGCAATTAAAAAATCAAGTCATGTGAAATTATTAAATCTTATATTCTGATTGTGTTCTAAAAGTAACTAAAACTAAAACAAAATATACAATATTTCTTTTCCTCAGATACAAATACAAACTATCCACTATTATAGTCAATTTTTATCTTAATTATTCATCAGGTACATGTAGCTGAATAAACAATGGATTGGTTTGAAGTGGGGAACACATGTTACTTCGGATAAAATGAAACCCAGCCTTTGTGTATCAGGACCAGTTATAAAGACTATATGTTGAACACCTACATGTTTATCAGACGCGGAATATTCATGAGATACTGACTGTTACTTCGGATAAAATGAGACCCAACCGTTGTGTATCAGGACTAATATGTTGAACACCTACATATATATCAGACACGGAATATTCATGAGATACTGACTGGATGTGTTGGAAGGATTTATTGGCAACAACTTTCGTGAAAAGATATCAGCGCGTCAGGGTGGATATTTTTCGAGGAATTTGAATAGGAAGACAATAATTATTATAAGTTTATATAGGCATCTAACGTTACTCTCGAGAGATCTTATTCTATACGCTATATATTTTCCCGAGTGTCGCAAAAAAGAACGATTGTGAAAGCTTGGCGTGTAGGTCTTTAAATCCTCACAGGAACCAATGTACCCGAAATGCCAGAGATTACATAAAGGCTTCCTAGCTAAATTTTGATTAATAATGCGATCATCCCTCCAAATTATCGTTAAACAGAATATGTAGCTTTTTAGCGATTAAAGAAAAAAAAATAAATACTACATTTATTCAAAGTATAGTTAAAGCATTCCAAAACAGTCTTTGATAAGACGACCAGTGTAAATAAGTTGACTGTCCGCATTGTCATGAGACTGCATGAAAGAATTGCAGCAAAGTCATTTTTTGTTTATTTTTAATGCTTCGACTTTGTAAAGATGTCGTCTTGTGTTGGGGGAAATTTACCCCCGAAGAATTGCAACACACACATTTTTTTGTTTATTATTGTCCTAAAATTTGTAAAGATGTCGTCTTATATTGGGGGAAATTTACCCCCAAAGCAATTACAACACAATCATTCTCTGTTTGTTTTTATCGCTTCGACTTTCTAAAGATGTCGTCTTGTGTTGGAGGAAATTTACTCCAAAGAATTGTAAGACAGAAACTTTTTTAAGGCTTTGACTTTGTAAAGATGCGTCTTGTGTTGGAGGAAATTTACTCCAAAGAATTATAACACGGACATTTTTTTAAGGCTCTGACTTTGTAAAGATGCGGTCTTGTGTTGGAGGAAATTTACTCCAAAGAATTGTAAGGCTTTAACTTTGTAAAGATGCGTCTTGTGTTGGAGGAAATTTACTCTAAAGAATTGTAACACAGAAACTTTTTTAAGGCTTTGACTTTGTAAAGATGCGGTCTTGTGTTGGAGGAAATTTACTCCAAAGAATTTTAACACAGACATTTTTTTAAGGCTTTGACTTTGTAAAGATGCGTCTTGTGCTGGAGGAAATTTACTCCAAAGAATTGTAACACGGACATTTTTTAAGGCTCTGACTTTGTAAAGATGCGGTTTTGTGTTGGAGGAAATTTACGCCAAAGAATTGAAACACAGTCATTTTTAGGATTTTAATTTACGGCTTTGACTTTGTAAAGATGCGTCTTGTGTTCCAAAGAATTGCAACACAGAAACTTTTTTAAGGCTTTGACTTTGTAAAGATGCGGTCTTGTGTTGGAGGAAATTTACTCCAAAGAAATTTAACACAGAATTTTTTTTAAGGCTTTGACTTTGTAAAGATGCGTCTTGTATAGGAGGAAATTTACTCCAAAGAATTGTAACACGGACATTTTTTTAAGGCTCTGACTTTGTAAAAATGCGGTCTTGTGTTGGAGGAAATTTACTCCAAAGAATTGAAACACGGTCATTTTTTAGGATTTTAATTTACGGCTTTGACTTTGTAAAGATGCGGTCTTGTGTTGGAGGAAATTTACTCCAAAGAATTGTAACACAGAACTTTTTTTGTAAGGCATTGTCTTTGTAAAGATGCGTCTTGTGTTGGAGGATATTTACTCCAAGGAATTGTAAAACAGTCATTTTTTTGTTTATCATTAAGTCTTCAAATTTGTAAGGTTGATGTCTTGTGTTGGAGGAAATTTACCCCAATGAATTTCAACACAGTTATTTTCTGTTTATTTGTAAACTTAAGGCTTTGAGATCGTATAGATGTCGTGTTGTGGGAAATTTACCTCAAAGATATTGCAACACAGTCACTTTCTGTATATCTATATCGCGTCGACTTTGTATTGATGTCGTCTTGTTCTGGGAGAAATTTACCCCCAAAGAATTGCAACAGATATGCATACCTGTATAGATTTTAAGGTTGAAAATTTGTAAAGACGATGTTTCATCTTGGGGGTAAATTTGCCCGAACAGTGTAACATATAATCCATTGTCGAACTTTACTCAGATTAATCGCTTGCATAAACTGCATTGTATTTGGGGGTAAATTTACTTTGTAAAAAACGATTAGATTTTTTTCTTGAAAATAACAATTTATTGTAAATAGAATTTAAATATATTCTGTATAATTTTTAGGATATGTCAAAGCTTCACTTTCACCAGTAACTGTTTTTGCATTTGTCTTTGACTGTTTATTCTCCTAATATCCCCCTTAAAAATTCTTAATTTCATATTATATATACAGAGAAGCTTGGTTAGTTTTTGGGGGTAAATTTCTATTCTGAAGAGTTTCTTGATTTCTTGTTACGTGTTATGATGTGTTATGCGGAAAATAAAGCTTAAACTGTCTTGATTTGCTTATATTTGTGCTTTTATGAGGTAAAACGTTCAAAACAGACAAAAAGATTTTCTGTTTTTATTTTGGAACGAGTTATATGTAATTAAACTAAATCATTACTGTTGACTACTATAAAAACTACAGTGCAGTAACTCATACATTTCAAGCTCCCCCCTAGAAATCCATGCGTGACAGCTAGTCCAGTGGACAGACTGCAATTGAAATTACAATGGCTGGTACTCTACGCGAACAAAGAAATATTGTAAAATTCACAGCGAGTACTATGACGATGCTCATGTACGTATTTTATTTTCATGGTTTAAAATTTGGTTTCATCAATATTTTCTTTGGTTGAAGTAAGTCAAAGCATTATATTTAGTTATTAGAATTAGGTTCCATCTTGGTTTTGTTTTATATCATTAATTGCCATTAAAGTATATAACTAAAACGTTTGCGTCATTAAGCATCATATGTGTTTGACAAACATCGCGACCATTGTGTGATAGCTTTTTAAGAGATGGAAACGAAAGATAATTTTATACTTTTGTAATTTGTTACGTAATTTTTTTAATTTTTAAATGCTAACATTAAAAGAACAAACTTTATTTTTTGCTTTCATCATATATTCAGCTCAAACTGTTCCAGAGAGAAAATAATTTTCAAACGTTAAGCCGTCTACAATCTGATAGACATCTCATGTTTTGGGGCATATTTCATTGATGGAACAACATTAAAGATATACGATTGACAAATTGAAGAGGGCAGGCAAGGTTTTGGAAGAGTATCTGTATCAATTTTTTTATATGTAATATTAAGAAAAATGCCTGCTGCGAGAATACAAGGGTCAATAAAAAAAATACGAAGACTTTTGTCATATCATTACTAAATTTGGTAGACATAATTTAGCAATAGTTTCAAACAATTTGCTAGGAAAAAGTTAATAAATTCCTTTACTTCCAAGAATTTTTTAGAATCTAATCCTGCAAAAATGAGGTCACGGCGCACGGTCAAAATTTGTGTTATGTCAACAATAAACTATATAATGTTGAAAGTAATATATCTATAAATTGGGCTTAAAACCAAATAATATTGAAATCTCAAATTAAGTATAGTCATGTTATTCTATGTTCCAAATAATAACGGAATATATTGTTTTGTCGAACAGATATTAGTAGCTAAAGACGGATAGTCCTCTTTAGTATTGACTAAAACATCGACGTCGCCGGACGTCACGGTCCAACGAGAATTACAAACAAAATAAATTCAACTCAGGAAAAGGTCAATACAAGCTGTGAAAATGCTCAATGGTGCAAAAAATATGTCAACAATTATTTGCAAAATTGTGTTTAACTGTAATAAATTTTGTGGGTGTGGTGGTAATTGTATTTTGGATATCAAACTGTCTGCAAAAGAGCAGAATATCTGTAAATATTTGGTCAGAAAATAAGTAACGTCGACCGACGTTCAGGGTTATCCCTACTGTAAACTAAGAAATAGACGGTTAGAAAATGAAAACTTTGAAGAACTAACTGATGATTCTCGAACAAATGTGTGCAAATAAGATGTTAAGTGCCATTTTAAATTGTAAGGAAAAAGGCACAAGAGACTAAGTGTAATATAAAGATGGGGTATATCTATAAACTGTGCGTGTTTAATCTTGACGTCTTGTCTTGAACACAAATACTGTTACATCAAATGGACTTAAACTTCGCATATCAATTACACAAGTGTTGGTGCACAGATTCATATGTTAAGTATGAATTTCATGAAAAATATATGATAGACAGCCACCTTGTCTTCGTATTTTTTGACTGACCCTCGTATGTACCCCCGGATGCTACCTGCGCATGCCTTGAAAGAATAGATGTCAAAGTTGCAATATAAATCTAGATTGAAGAGCAACGTTATACGATATATTGTCTTATAATCTTTGCTTTGGTTTTCCCGTTCCGATTTAGTATATTCGCCCATAGACTTTGTTTCTCTAATCAAAGTTCACTCTTGCTTGAAGTATAATGCTGGTAAAAACACTATTTACTTTTTATCATTTTATCATTACAATACAATAATTTTCAATTTCGTTTTCGGGGAATAGGGTTTATACTTCTCTTTACAGTAATTACGACGGACTGACTAGAACATCCTATACGATACGTCTGCCTTATTGTGTCATTTAAAAGTTAGTGATTCATGCATGTATGAAGATAACGAAGCAATGCAGGCAAAATACATATCCTGTGTTAGATTGGTTAGTTTCAATTTTGTTAGTTTTTATATATGAATCACAATCAGTATTCTTAAGAAATTTAGGAGAAAAAAACCAAATAGATGTAAATATACCTGCGTTAAAGTGTACTTACATTGGTGTCTTCGAAATGCTATGTGCACTAGTCTGAATGGACAAAATGAAATCAATGTGTTTAATATTGAAAATAAATCAATGACAACGAATATCTAGGGTAAAAAATATAAAAATTTAACTTGATTATTAGATAAAACAAAATAATTGTTGTAGATATACTGTAAATTTTCATTGCAAATATAAATGTTTAAGAAAAATGCATTTCGCTATACCCAACATGAAAGTACAGATATTAATATTTTTCACTCATATTTAGTTGTCAAGCTTCAAAATATTGACTAAATAGTGTCTTTAAGTGTCCTGAATAGATTGACCCATGGTAATTTACCACTAGTTGGTAAGCTACTAAAAAAAACTCCCGGTTTACCAAGTTTTTAAGAACAATGACCCTGAAATCACATCGTTTACGAATCGTCATGTACCTACTGTAACATGAACCGATGACGTGTGCAACTAGGCACATATCATCGTTTTTTAAAATGGGGGGGGGGGGGGGGGGGGGCAGACTCATCCCCGCTAAAAAAGGAATTTTTTAATCCGGGAAGGGGGGGGGGGGGGGGGGCTGGCGTAGTATATCTATCTATATCTATGACTTCAATTTCACTCCTAATTTCCTTTTTTTCATACCAATTTTTTTTTTTACATACTTCCAAAAAAGAAGGTGGGCTAACTCCATAATAATTCAAATTTTTTTATATGTAAAATTAAAGTTGCTGCAAGACCCCCCCCCCCCCCCGGCCACCCTGATGCTACGTGCCTGTCAACACAACGCGTCTCCTTTTCAAACGGAGGCATAGAATCTTGTAGCGTGTGACACGTATGTTTAAATCAAATTCAACACAAATAGTTGGCCTGATCTTTTAAAGCCTGTTTGTTATTCTAATACCACGTTGTTTGTTTCTTCTTCAAACCCATATTGTTATAATTTTGATAATTATAGCTTAAAGTTGTCTTAACAAACATGTAGTAATAGTTTTAGTTTCGTCGATGGAATTATTTTGCAATCTATGGAAATTTGTTTTTGCCTTTAAATGTCAAATACATGCATATAACACGATATTTCTGAAAGTTTGGAAGATTGGCAACACAAATGATTACACATCAACACTTAAATAATATGTATTGTTAAAGGACGAGTCATTTAATATATAATAACATATTATAACAATATCATAGTATCTTTATCGGAGTTGAAAAAGAAAACCTTGTAATCTAAATAATACTTAGTTAATAAACGTTCTATTTGAGTTTGATAAGTAAGACCACCGTTTTAAGAAGTATTTTAAACGGCGAGATTGTCGTCTTAGAAAGAGCCCTGTATAAAGAGGTAGGACATTTGTCAACGTTTAAAAGAGTCATCTAATATATATGGATTTTTTGACACTTCATAATAATTTATTATTTTGAAATCATATTAAAAAAATAAGGGTTTTATTGACCCAACCTCTTTAATTAAGTCAGAATTAATTAGGAAAAATCATTTTATCAAGAAATCACACCCCATGAGGAAACCCATAACTTTTGATTTAATGTTAAAATTCAGTATAGTAAATCACTTTTCAAACCCTCTAAATGTTCCCAAATATACAATTAGTTTCTACTCATTATAAGCAGAAGTGGAGAAGATTTTTAAACAATACATACTTTATAGAGATTATATACAATAACACTCTAAGACCATTTCGGCTTCAGTATCAGCAGAAGTAAATAATTTGAAAAGATTTTTGACATTATATACATGAATGCTGCTTGGTCTGTGGTTTTTTTTTTCACCCACAGAGTTCCTTCGGGTAAAGGTGTGCAAGTGCATGTTTTAGATCATAGCAGAATAATATGAAGCTCACTGTGGAATCATCATTGTTCATGAAAAACCAATGTTCGTGGCTTTCGTGGGTACCTGTAACCCCCTCGCCCACGAATATACATCCCCACGAAGCTATATACAAGCTTATGTTTAATATTCATTAAAATTTTCCCGATTACACTACCAACGAAATTACATCCCAACGAACCAGGAACACTCTGGCTACCAACAAACATTGAGCCTCACGAATAAAAATGATTTCACAGTATGTCCGGAGTATATCTCCTCTCTAATCTGATTTATACTTCATTTACAGAGTATCTATGGTAAAAGGGTGTGCAGTGACCTTGGATGAAATTTGTAGGTCAAGGTCATATCAGACCACGCAAAAATTCTTTTTATGACCATATACAGTCTATTTAACCTATTTGGATCAAACTTCACGTAAACATAGCTTTTAAGTTAAGGTTGTGCAGTGATCTGGAACCAAGTTTCAAGGTCATATGTAAAGGTCATAGAGCAATTTTATGAAAATCCTTGTCCGAACCATATCTTCTCTTTCTTTGATCCAATTTGCCTCATACTTTACTCACAGAGTGTCTGTGATCAAAGGGTGTGCAGTAATTTTCACTGATGTTTGTTGTTCAATATCAAGGTCAGATTGGATCATGCAAAATTCTTTTTTTCAGAGCATTTATATACTAACCACTTATCCCTATTTGGCTCTGACTTCACATAAACAGATCTTTTGGGTAGCTAGTAATGGTGTGCAGTGACTTTGAAAAAAGTCAATCTGAACGTCATAGCATATCTCTTCATAAATAATTTGATGACCAAAAACCGTCCCGCATCCTAAATCAGCATTACCTGCACTTTCTGTATATAACTGGAGATCAAAATCATTTGATTAATTGACCAATCTATATGATGTAACTCCATTGAAATTTTCCAAAAACATTAACCAAGACTAGTGTCAATATCCCTTCTCATTTCCTCAGTAACCCTACGCCTGTGAAAAGGACGCGACAGCCCACAGGTTGCATCATACAACCTTCTAACATATGCCCTACCAGCTGGGATAGCACGAATACAGAAGTTCAGCAACCCAGTTAATTCTTGAAGTTCTTATTAGATTAGCTAACATATAAAGGGCTTCATTAAAAGAGGAATATTTGACTGAACACAAACTTTTGTCAATAAAGTCATTTACACTAGATCCAGATGGGTATGATAGGAAGTGAATGAGTCCAAATGAACCATCTTTTTTAGGTACACGTACCATGCCCACCGGTGACAACCTGAGATTAGGAAATGGTGAAAACACAAAGGGGCCCGCAACCCTTCCCAAAATTAGTTCCTCGCTGACGGCCTGCATAGCTTCCCGCTGCAAACAGTACAAATATTTAAGAATTTTAGCGTCTGATGCAATCCGTGGACCCTGGTAACCAAGCTTAAACCCATATGTAAAACCCTGTAGTAATTTAAAAGCAGCTAGTTGATCTGGATAGTGAGCGAGATATTTACTTAAGTTTAGGACATTAACCGGAGAGTGAGCAATGCTGTTAAGGTCTAAATTGGTGGGTTGCTTGGGGGGCTCTGGGACGCTGAGGAAGGGCAGGTCTAGCATAGGTGGACGTGGTTGACTGCATTCTAGGTAACTGAGGGCGCCAGGATGTTGAAACGCTTTTTGGCCTGTAAGTTGAATCAGAACCTGAACCGCGTCTGCATTTGATATAGGGGTGATTTAAAGAACACAAAATGCACTCATGCTTGTATTGACATACACTTTTGTTGCATTGACCTTTATAATTGAATTCATAATATCTAAGGGGGATGTTTTGTGTCACAGGCCCTTGAACAGCCAAATGGGCTGTACATATATAAAAGCCACAATTCTTGGTCAACAACAGGAAATGACATATTTGGATTACATTCTTTTTTCAAACGGAATTGTATGTCATAATCTCTCCAGCTGAGAGCTTTTGCACGACTAGCCCCTAGCCTGATAGTATGCATGTGTAACGTACCGAGCTACTTGTACTGTTAGGGGAAGGGTTCGTGCCTGGTCTTTTCCAGGGTTTTGGGTGTACACTAACAACGTCTTATAATATAATGATTTTCTATTGATTATCAAAAATGATTGGTATAGCCTAACCTTACTTAGGTTAATAATCAACAAGTAATTTCAGGGAATCTAGAATATTTACAAACAAAACAAGGGTATAATAAATATATATAATTGACACTGTGTGTGATGTACTGGTGCTGCCTTGTTCAGGTCGGACAGTACACACCCACAGTGACATTCCACTGAGGTCAACCACTCAGCTAAAATGACTGACCGTCCTCAGATTACCGCATATACTGTAGGCTGCCTTATTCAAGACGGACAGTATATGTGGTAGCCCTTCAACCACTGTGCACACTGTAGGCTGCCTTATTCAGGACGGACAGTGAGCACAACGGCCTGGACGGCAGTCTGATCACCCCCTATAGAGAACAATGGCTAGCCTCTCTGAGGAAAGCCTACTGTGACACACCGACAAGCCAAAACGACTGCAATGCCTAACCTACAGTACCAAGAGGACAACCTCTCAATGGCCTATCAAAAACACTTAATGCCGTTACGAACGGACGACCACTGTATTGACACAATACCTTTTTTTTATTATACTTCACAGCCTTCTCTGTTCTGCTAATTATCTTCTAAGCAGCCGACAGCTGATTCAGTGTCGTATTTATACCCTTGTATCACGTGACATAAACAAAGGAACTAAAAAAAAAACCCGGTCTGGGCCGAACCTAAAATATCCGGAATTATTACACATATATTTGAATAAAGCTGTACTGCACTCAGGGTGTGCTAGGACATATATAGAGGCATATACCAGAACTGCATCAGTCCATACCTGAATATCAGTAATAATCTTGGGTTTGTATTTGGATGACAAGGTAATGTTGCCACCTTGCATAGAGAAGTATTTTGTATCGTCATTAGGATCAGATTCATTAGTGCGATCGACTAAAAGCCCCAAGTTAACATTCTCGCCGTTAGCTATTTTTAGCTTAAGATTATTCGAACATTGTGCCCAAGGTCATTATGGTAACTTTGCACATGAGACTTTTGATTGTTACTTATGGCTAGTGTGGGTAGAATGTCAGTACCTGGATACTCTGCGGATGCATCCTGCGTCATCTCATTCTGGGGATGAGAGGTCTTTGCCCTACAAGACATGGCGGCAATCACTGCCCGTGTTACCTCGTCCAACTGCTCCCTGTTTAGCGCTGGTGGTTGCTTTTGGGTCGACATGGTTTCCCTGTTTAGGTTAGGCGAGGTGGAGAAATCAACCAGATTCGCATTATGTGGGGGCCAGATAGATCGACCAGATTCACACTATGCTGGGGACCATAAGAGCCAGAGCTGTCTGTTGCGACTCGCTTCCGGTCGCGCGGCTTTGCACGTGGTGTAGGCGGGGCCTCTCGAACCTTCCTCTTTGGCATAGTTTACTCATTAAAAATAAAAAGAATAAATCAACACTTATAAATTTTGTAAGATAAAACAAAGAATCGTCGGATGTTTTGGAAAACACGTGAACGATCGAGCAATTGCTACATGTGCAGCGTTTTATTTTGAAGCAATGGCTACTTGTGCCGTATTACGAACCGATTAAATCCATAAAAAATCTAAGCTTTAAATTGTCATCGGCGATTGAAAGGTTTGAGAGAATTAAGAATTTGTAATAAGAATTTGTCGTAACAAAATAATGTACACAAAACGACGGCATAACCAACATTACAAAATGGTTGACAAAACCTAAAACAAAAACACGTCTAACCTCTTGAATTTTTTGAAGGATGACTGATGCAAGTACAAAATGACGTTACGGGTTTGGTTAATAGCCCAAAATTTAAGGCCGATGGTAAGGCTAATACCAGGAGGCGCATATTATTGTGAGAATAATAGTTGTGAAAATACGTGCCTAGATTTATGAGTTGATAATAAAATAAAATGTTAATATGATGAAATCTAAACATGATTTCCCTTTGATAAATGGATTTAACTCTGATTAGTTAAATCGTATTAATTTCACTAAACTCTGCTTAGAATAATCTGTGTTTCGGGACAGGCCTTTACCACAGTTAAAATGCCTCCCATTCATGTCGATGGTTTGTTTGAATTTAGCAATATGGTAAAATGTAACATATGATAAAAATGACATCGTTCATTTGAAATAAAATCTCAATCGCTTCTTTAATTTAAAATTTTCCTTTTTACACAATAACACAGATATACATATAGTCCACGTTTTAATACCAACATTTCCAGAAGGCATGTAATAATTTACGAAAATCTTAATAGCAAATAATCGAGTACATTAACCGATTTATCCCTCTTTGGAAAGCATAATGCAACTTTTGATTTGAATGAACATATTTCAATTGTACTTATTTACAGTAGGGATTGGGAACAAGTTTTGTAACGTAGATCGTCCTCTCCCTTCCTCTCTAAGGTTATGCCTTATAAAGAAATATTTTTACGACCTAATAAACAAATCTCCTTCTATTTGGTCAGAAATTTTTCATTTAATAGAATGCTAATACTTTGGTATGTAAGTATAATAATAATCAGCAGATTTGTTGTTTTTATCAAAACAAAATATATCTTCGTTTGTTGTGTTTTATTTTGTGGCATGTGTGAAACAGTAATTAAAATTACACGTTCTGTCCCACAGTTTTACCGCTTATGACAACAGTGCATGCATTTATTTCCACATCAGAAATTAAGAGCACGATTTGATGCTATCTCTCGTCTTCTAGTACTTTGATTGCTCGATTTATTCACTTCAAAATCGAAAAAGAAGTAATAAATCATATAGCAATTTTTTTTCTGCAAATGTAATGAAAAAAATTGCATTAATACATATACCACATTTCATCTTTGCAATTTTTAGACCGATGATACAATTGATTTTGGAGGGAATGAAGTATTTGATTAATTTATTTAGTAAATATAAGTAAATTATTATTTTAACGAACAAATTACACAGACGAAACACCACATTTTTCCAAATGTATGTGAAGGCTAAAACTACTTGGAAATCTTAAGTCAGTCCGTACTGTTTGTCCGCGGAGTAAGTGTTCTCAATGTAGCTTAATTTTGATCGCTCAAAAAAATCCATGCATGCAAAGTGATCATCAAAGGTACAAAAAGACAAATAAACAATGCATCTAAAGTATTATGATTTATTATGGTTATTTGAATTATGATTAATATTTAATTAGCTAAACAATGGTTAAAACAGTTCATAAAGTTAATAGAATGCGTATATATTCATACACACAATGAAAACACTATTTACTTTTTATCATTTTATCAAGGGCCATTACATCTACAATAATTTTCAATTTCGTTTTCGGGGAATAGGGTTTATTCCTCTCTTTACAGTAATTACGACGGACTGACTAGGACATCCTATACGATACGTCTGCCTTATTGTGTCATTTAAAAGTTTGTGATTCATGCATGTATGAAAATAACGAGCAATGCATGAAAAATACATATCCTGCGTAAGATAGGTTACTTTCAATTTTGTTAGTTTCTATGTATGAATCACAATCGGTATTCTTAAGAATATCAGGAGAAAAAACTAAATACATTGTAGATGTAAATATAGCTGCGTTAAAGTGTACTTACATTAGTGTCTACGAAATGCTTTGTTCACTAGTCTGAATGGACAAAAGGAATCAATGTGTTTAATTTTGAAAAAAAAATCAATGACAACGAATATTTAGGGTAAACAATATAAAAATAAAACTTGATTATTAAATAAAACAAAATAATTGTTGTAGATATACTGTAAATTTTCATTGCAAATATAAATGCTTTAGAGAAATGCATTTCCCTATACCCAACATGAAAGTACAGGTATCAATATTTTTTCACTTATATTTAGTTGTCAAGCTTTAGTTTTTCAAAATATTGACTAAATAGTGTCTTTTACTGTCCAGAATAGATTGACCCATGATAATTTACCACTAGTTGGTAAGCTACTCAAATAGAACTAGTAGGGGGGGGGCAGACTCAACCCCCCAAAAGGAATTTTTTAATCCGTTGGGGGGGGGGGGGGGGCTGGCGTTGTATATCTATCTATATCTATAACTTCAATTTCACTCCTAATTTCCTTATTTTCATACAATTTTTTTATTTTTTACATACTTCCAAAAAAGAAGGGGGGGGGGGGCAACTCCATGTTAATTCATTTTTTTTTATATGTAAATCTAAAGTTGCTGCAAGAAACCCCCCTGCCCCCCCCCCCCCCCCCCTGATGCTACGTGCCTTGCAACACAACGTTTCCTTTTCAAACGGAGGCATAGAATCTTATTGCGTGTGACACGTATGTTTAAATCAAATTCAACACAAATAGTTGGCCTGATCTTTTAAAGCCTGTTTGATATTTTAATGCCACGTTATTTGGTTTTTTTCCAACCCATATTGTTATAATTTTGATAATTATAGCTTAATGTTGTCTTAACAAACATGTAGTAATAGTTTTAGTTTCGTCGATGGAATTATTTTGCAATCTATGGAAATTGGTTTTTGCCTTTAAATGTCAAATATATGCATATAACACGATATTTCCGAAAGTTTGGAAGATTGGCAACACAAATGATTACACATCAACACTTAAATAAAATGTCTTGTTAAAGGACGATTCATTTAATATGCGATAACATATTATAACAATATCATAGTATATTTATCGGAGTTGAAAAAGAAAACCTTGTAATCTAAATAATACTCAGTTAATAAACGTTCTATTGGAGTTTGATAAGTAAGACCACTGTTTTAAGAAGTATTTTAAACGGCTAGATTGTCTTCACAAATTTTGGTTTATATAGATCTTCTTGTCAGGAAGAACCCTGTATAAAGAAGTAGGACATTTTTCAACGTTTAAAAGAGTTATCTAATATATATGGATTTTTTGTAACTTCATAATAATTTATCATTTTGAAATAATATCTAAAAAATAAGGGTTTTTATTTTAATTCTGGCTACCAACAAACATTGAGTTCCAAGAATAAAAATGATTCCTAAGTATGTCCGAAGTATATCTCCTCTCCAATTTTACTTATACCTCATTTACAGAGTATCTATGGTAAAAGGGTGTGCAGTGACCTTGAATGAAATTTGTAGGTCAAGGTCATATCGGACCACGTAAAAATTCTTTTCTTAAGACAATATACACTCTCTACTTAACCTATTTGGATCATAGTTCAAATAAACAGAGCTTTTAAGTAATGATTGTGCAGTGATCTTGAACTAAGTTTCAAGGTCATATGTAAAGGTTCTAGAGCAATTATATGAAAATCCTTGTCCGAAGCATATCTTCTCTTTCTTTGGTCTAATTTGCCTCATACTTTACTCACATAGTGTCTGTGATGAAAGGATGTGCAGTAAGTGTCACTCATGTTTGTAGTTCAATATCAAGGTCAGATTGGATCATGCAAAATTCTTTTTTTCAGAGCATTCATATACTAACCACTTATCCCTATTTGGCTCTGACTTCACATAAACATATCTTTTGGGTTACTAGTAATGATGTGCAGTGACTTTGAAAAAAGTCAATCTGAACGTCATAGCATATCTTTTAATAAATAATTTTTGACCGTAGATTATTTTCCATTTGCTTTAACTTGCTCCGGTTTAAAAAAATGCCTGTAAGTAAGGGATAATGAAATTGAATTAAAAGTTTTATGCCAGCTGGAAAATTTCTTAGTTACAGGTCAATGTCAACGCAAAATTCTCTGAAATGCTTTCCATCCTTACTTCTATTATTTAAGCAGGGCCCTTTAGTATTTAAAATGGTCACTATCTCAATGCTGTCTAGTTTTTTAATAGGAACACAAAAAACCGCCAAAGCTAATGCATCATGGCGTGTTGTGAAATAGGAACCGTTCGATTTCGTCCTTGATGGCTTGGGTTTATTTAGCCCGCATCTTAGTCATTGCAAACACAACAAACTTTAAAAAGATCAATGACAAAATGTACACTTGATTATCTTTGATTTGCCAAAACATATGTAAGGGTTGATTTTAAGTCGTACGCGTAATACAATCATACCCAACTCAAAATTGGTGGCTAACCTTAATAAGGGGTGAAATAACGTGCTACCTTTTAATATAAAGTCTGTTTTATAAAAAAAATTGTAAATGGATTATCGCTTAAATGACCAGGAAAACGGCTTTGATTAATAACATTATTATACACACACTAAGTAAAACCACCGTGTTACAGCGTATCTATATATAATTTGATATCGAATCGGACCAGGCAGATTTAACACTAAAATGACCATTTTGGTCATCGTGTCAAAAACCCTGCCCCGGGGGACATTAAATTTACAGTTTTGGTAAAGGACCTCTTGGTGTAATTAACTATGTCTTCCATTTCCCTTTTAATATGCAGTAGTAAAGGAGGTGTCCAAGTAGCGTAGTAGATAACTCACTCGCTTCTCAACTCTGCGACACGAGTTAGATCCCCATGAACAACAGTGGCTGTATGTAAAAGGGTATAATGCTTGGACACGTGGGTTTCCTCCGGGCACTTCGACTTCCCCTCCCATATCAATCACCCCCACCCAAGCTAACATCCGTGCCAACGAGTGATTCTTATAAAATAAAGTTTTAAAAAAAGGAGGCAGAGGACAAGATTTTTGAAATATGGACACATTACGGCGATTTTTGCGGTGTCCTTAGGGCCCATGTGAAACAAGGGTCATGAAATACACAACTTACGTTTCTCTTACCCCTAAGATGCATCATACCACGTTTGAATGGAATTACCCTTGCAGCCTTGTAGATTTCAAGAAGTTAAACAAGAGGCCCATGGGGCCACATCGCTCCCCTGAGCAACAATGGGCGTTCAAAAAATATTGTGCCATATGGTCTCTCGGTAGAATAACAAAAAAAAATATTGTAAAATATTCGAATTTTACACTTATTTTTGCATACACGTAATCTTTGACATTGTACCTTCATGAAATACTATTTTTTTACCAGAATAAGAAAATCCTACGCAAGATATAAAACTAAACATTTGGTAGGGGTACACTGTTAAATTGTTAACTTCCAATTCCCTATATTTTCGTTCTGCCCCCCCCCCCCCCCCCCACAAACACACTTTGTAAAGCAATCAAAATATATGTGAGCATATATGAAGATTTTTTTCATCAACTACTTACTAGTTATTGTATTTAAAAAAATATATAATAGCTATTGTTTTTTATTTTAAAAATCCTACATGTATAGATGTGAAAAAGAAAATTGTACCTCAATGTGATCAATTCCTCAAATTAAAAACATTCAAAAATTTAATTTGTTTTCTCCATTATAATTAAATGACTGTTATTTACCTCGCGTACAAACCAGGATAATTTTCCGCTGTGATATTTTCTTAGGAATAGCAATAATTACTTTATCCCCGCCACAGAAATGTGTCAGAACTATGGTAACTGTTTTAAAGATGTCGTTTTTATTTACTCGTGTCTGAAAAAACTATCAAAATTGATGTAGATTTCACATTATTTATTGTATAAAGAGGGGCCCCAGAGAGTAGAATTATAAGCAAGATACATGTACAGAGCTCACAGTTCGCCTAGATTGAGTCATATTTTGTTCACATGAGTTTATTACATTCAGCTAAAGATTTTTAACTTGGTATTTCCTATTCAGCATTTAAAATGGAAAAAAAGAATGGCCTAAGATTTTCAATTCTTTTATTCACTCAAGACCAGTTCACTGGTATTTGAGGTTCAAAATCAGTTTATACAAATGTACACAAACACAGTCAAGGATCACATGTACAGTAGGAGTAATAATGACGAAAAAAGGCTAAGTTTACAATACAAAAACTTGTTAAAGTTGGTTTCTAGAAGAACATGCAGACTTTGAAAATTTCCTTAAAATATATTGACAAATTTTTTACTTTTTTAATCTTTAGTTTTTAAGATATGTGTACAAACATAGAATTGTGAGCAAATCTCTGTATCTTACTTATAATTCGAAGCTTAACACTCAAATATGGTTAGTAAATAGAAATTGTAAACAATTAAACACAAGAAACATGCACTATAACAAATAAAGAACACAATTTATTTTTTCGAAATGAATCAGATATATAAATGTATTTATACCTACATATTTCCGTCAGCGGTATCAAACTCTATTTAAACTGAATAAACTCGAGAAAATGCCGAGCATCTTAACAAAACCTATTGCAATAATCTACCATTACACAAAAGATGATGCCGAATTACCGATAGAATGAATTGTATTTCAGTACTTTTTTGATACATCAGATTTTGCTTAATTTGCGCAGGTAAACAGTTAACTTTTTGATTTACCGAAGTCTCTGTTTGATTTGATATGTAAAAATCGCGAAATACAGACGATAGTTCCCAGGTTACAAAGCATAAATAATGAAAACGAAACGAAAATCAGAACAAGCTAACACCAACGTCATGTGTGAAAACTGTCAACGCATTGAAATATTTAGCCTCAATTTACTTCACAAAATCGGCACCAATATTTTCTGCATGTTTCAAAAATTTCACTTCATACGCGAACTGTTGCACAACAAGCAAATTCATCATAGTCAGATCGACCCTTTTTCGTATAATGTCATGGCTGCTTTAAACAAAGAACCTCGTTTTAGAAGTATGGAATACAAGTCTTGGTAAAATGGGTATGCAAACCCGGGCCGTGGCAAAATAAAAGCCGGGGCAAATCGGCAATCGTCAATTCCAAATACGCATTATTTTGCAGCAATATCTACAGCGAATACAAATATACTGGTCCATCAAATATCCTGAAATTTTAATAAGATTGGCAGATTAATAACTGCCAATCTTTTGTTTTGCCAAGGCCAAGTCTTGCCTACCCATTTTACCGGATGCCGAACCAGAAGCTATTAAACTGATTCAAACACGCCTTTCCTTCATTATTATTTTCGTAAAATCTCAAATTTGAAACCGAATTATTCCTTAATTTTTGCAATTTATATTTTCCTTCCCATAAGGATAATTTATGCTAAACTACGTTGAATTGGACTCAGTAGTTCTTAAGAAGATTTTTAAGAATGCACTACTCTTTTTCTACAGTTTCAAGGTGTTTTCCGCTTTGAATACAGATCTGACTTTAATTTCTACAATTTATATTCGCCCTCCCATCAGGATGCTTTGTGCCAAAAACACCAAAACTCTATACTATAAAACTGTTGCCAAATTCCAGGCTGGGATGAGGCCTGGAAAACCGTTTATCAAGTCAGGGAAAGGTTTTTCACCAATAAAAAAATAAACTGTATTCGTCTACCGCACGTTTTATTAAGTGGATGAAGCATTTTTCCGGGTAAAACAATAATTCATTGGAATATGTTAATATATTATGTACCAAAAATGATATTTTTATAGTTCAGTGATTGTTATTTCAATAAGTTCTTTATCTAAAATAACCATTCTGGTGCCGAAACAACATTGCTTGCACTGTATAAAGAGAAATCTAGATCACACACAGGTATGGGGAACAAGTATGATGTGTTGTCTACTTTAAAACTGTGTGACAACAACACTAAGCATGCAACGCTTTTTAGGTGTAAAGTTGCAGCTATGACTTTAAGAACAAATTGGTTACAGTTCACTCTATAAACATACACGCTTCACTTTTACTTAGCTAGCTATCCAAGCAGAGTGTCTATGATCTCGGGTGAGTAACACATGAATAGAGCAGATTCAATAAAACATTTCTTTCACTTGGTACAATTTCATACATCTTCGTTATATTTGTATACATGCAGAGTAGTATTCTCTCTCTCTCTCTCTCTCTCTTTCTCTCTCTCTCTCTCTCTTTAAGGACTAATTAAGGAAATTATATTCTCCTTATTCCCCCTCTGGAAATCACAAATGTGTCTTATGAACAATTTAACAGGCACAGTCTTTTCCGAATGTGTTAAAGTTAAAAACTAGTGTAGTGTAGTGTAGTGTAGTATTCTCTCTCTCTCTCTCTCTCTCTCTCTCTTTCTCTCTCTCTCTCTTTAAGGACTAATTAAGGAAATTATATTCTCCTTATTCCCCCTCTGAAAATCACAACTGTGTTTTATGAACAATTTAACAGGCACAGTCTTTTCCGAATGTGTTAAAGTTAAAAACTAGTCATGCAATCGGTTAAAACATACTACATTGTATATTCACAAAACAATGAACTAGAGATAATTTTACAATATAATGCACCAAACATCACGATGGCATACAACCAAATTTATAATGCATAAATCGACATGACTACTAGCTGGACAATACTAGGTGTGTAAAGGTACATGTACAACTTTAACTAAAACAGCAAAACATATTGCAATGGTAATTTTAATATTTTAGTGCATAGTGTTAAATTCACAAAATGAATATCATATAACAGAAGGGTAGTTGCTTAGAGTGAATTTTAAAACCCCCTCTTACATTAAAACATACACGCTGCATAATTTGTACTTTTGCTTTTTTAGTACATTATAAAAACTATACTATAATGTAAAATTATGAAAACCACAGTTTTCTTTTCTAGGGTTTATACTTAACATGGAAAATAACCCCGACTACGCATACACATAGAAACAAATGTCATTTTTGCTAAAGGGAAGATCTTTTTAATTATGCTACTCTGTAATCTAACCATGAACATAATTAATAACTAGGGCGTTCTCCATTCAGAGGATTCTTAGTATTGTATTGTTAAAAAAATCTAGATGGGTTTTTAATCACCAGTTTCTTATTTACGCAAGATGCAGGGATCTTTTGGGATCGTTATTTACATGAATGTTATTCCGTGGACTCTCACAAATAGTTTTAAATAAATTTTAATATGTTAAAATTATTCTCTTCAATGTAAGTATATCTACTCTTTTATATATTCACCTCGATTTGCGAGTGTTTTGTTTTTACTCTTTAATAATCGAATATCCTCCTTGTGTCACAACAGGTGTACACTCTATAGAAAAGAACAACGTTTAAAAATATTATATATGTAAACAAAATTTTATCATCGAAATTAACAAAGGGCCTGCTTTTTGTTCGCTGTGAACAATGCATCTACATTGAAAAAAATATAAGCAAAGAGTCTTTTGTAAAATAAGTGTCGCTTTTTATCTAATCATCCCTAGTCATTTTTTTGTAAAATAAGTTCTTGTTCGTAATCATGCGATTCTGTAATCCAACCCTGCGTATAAAAATACCAAGAGCATCCTATATCATACGAAACTAAGTATTACATTGTTTAAAATAATCCCATGTTTCGATATTTTTCAGGTCACCGGTTTTACTCTTTATACTAGGTACAGGGGTCCCCGGGGATCGTTGATATCAGATTTATTATTCCGTTGTTTGTTGGAAATAGTTTGAAATAAATACATAATATGCATATTTTTCCTCCTCTATCTAAGTACATTGTAAATGATTTTTTATGGAATGGAAAACAGGGACATGTAACTCATTTTAAAAATATTTCTTAAAATCTAAATAGCCCTTCTGGTGCCTCAGCTAAATTGTTTGCTTTTATCATAAAAGATGAATTTAAAACACACTCAAGTTCGCGCAACGATGTTCTGTCTTTATTTATGTTCGTGGCTTTCTTTGATAAACCATTGCCCACGAATGTACATCTACACGAACCTATATACAAGGTAATGTTTAATATTCATTAAAATTGTCCCGATTACACTACCACGAAACACAAAAATTCTGGCGACCAACAAACGTTAAGCCCCACGAATAGAAATGATTCCACAATATGTCCAGAGCCTGTCTTCTCTCCAATCTGACTTATACTTCACTTACATAGTGTCTATGGTCAAGGGTGTGCAGTGACCTTGAATGGAGTTTGTCGACTCAACCTATTTAAATCATGCTTCAAACAGAGCTTTTGAGTAAAGGGTGTGCAGTGATCTTGAACCAAGTTTCAACGTCATATCTAAAGGTTATAGCACAACTATATGAAAATCCTTGTACGCGGCCTATCTTCTCTCTTTGGTCTAATTTGCCTCATACTTCATCGAATATCCTCCTTGTGTCACAACAGGTGTACACTCTATAGAAAAGAACAACGTTTAAAAATATTATATATGTAAACAAAATTTTATCATCGAAATTAACAAAGGGCCTGCTTTTTGTTCGCTGTGAACAATGCATCTACATTGAAAAAAATATAAGCAAAGAGTCTTTTGTAAAATAAGTGTCGCTTTTTATCTAATCATCCCTAGTCATTTTTTTGTAAAATAAGTTCTTGTTCGTAATCATGCGATTCTGTAATCCAACCCTGCGTATAAAAATACCAAGAGCATCCTATATCATACGAAACTAAGTATTACATTGTTTAAAATAATCCCATGTTTCGATATTTTTCAGGTCACCGGTTTTACTCTTTATACTAGGTACAGGGGTCCCCGGGGATCGTTGATATCAGATTTATTATTCCGTTGTTTGTTGGAAATAGTTTGAAATAAATACATAATATGCATATTTTTCCTCCTCTATCTAAGTACATTGTAAATGATTTTTTATGGAATGGAAAACAGGGACATGTAACTCATTTTAAAAATATTTCTTAAAATCTAAATAGCCCTTCTGGTGCCTCAGCTAAATTGTTTGCTTTTATCATAAAAGATGAATTTAAAACACACTCAAGTTCGCGCAACGATGTTCTGTCTTTATTTATGTTCGTGGCTTTCTTTGATAAACCATTGCCCACGAATGTACATCTACACGAACCTATATACAAGGTAATGTTTAATATTCATTAAAATTGTCCCGATTACACTACCACGAAACACAAAAATTCTGGCGACCAACAAACGTTAAGCCCCACGAATAGAAATGATTCCACAATATGTCCAGAGCCTGTCTTCTCTCCAATCTGACTTATACTTCACTTACATAGTGTCTATGGTCAAGGGTGTGCAGTGACCTTGAATGGAGTTTGTCGACTCAACCTATTTAAATCATGCTTCAAACAGAGCTTTTGAGTAAAGGGTGTGCAGTGATCTTGAACCAAGTTTCAACGTCATATCTAAAGGTTATAGCACAACTATATGAAAATCCTTGTACGCGGCCTATCTTCTCTCTTTGGTCTAATTTGCCTCATACTTCACTCATAGAGTGTCTGTGATCAAAGGATGTGCAGTAACCTTCACTGATGTTTGTAGGTCAATATCAAGGTCATATTGAATCACTCGAAACTCTTTTTTTCATAGCATATATACTCTCCATTTAACAAGGTCAATCTGAACGTCATAGCAGATCTCTTAATAAACAACCCTTATTTTTTTTACCGTAGATTGTTTCCTATTTGATTAAACTTGCTCGCGTTGAACAAAAATGACTGTATGAATGGGGTAATGAGATTGAATCAAAAGTCAAAGCAAAATCCTCTGAAATGCTTTTCATCCTATTTTCCATTATTTAGGCAGGGCCGTTTGAGATTGGCAATATCTCAATGATGCCTAGTTTTTCTAGTATTTTAATAGGACCCTCCCCCCAAAGCTAATGCATCATGGGCGTGTTGTAAAATGGGACCCGTTCGATTTTGTCCTGGATGGCTTGGGTTTAATTAGCCCGCATCTCAGACATTGAAACACAACAAACTTGAGAAATATCAATGTACACTTGTACACTTGTTTATCTTTGATCTGCCAAAACATTTTTAAAGGTTAATTTCAATTATTTATAGTGAATGCTAAAGTCGTACGTGTAATACAATCATACCCAACTCGAAATTGGAGGCGAAACTTAATAAGGAGCGAAATAACGTGCTATGTAAAGTATGTTTGTTTAATTTATAACATTATTATACACATACTAAATTACGTTTTCAGCGTAACTGTGAAATTTTATACCGAATCGGATCAGGCAGCTTTAACACTGTATGACCATTTTGGTCATCAAGTCAAAACCCCTACCCCGGGGGACATTAAATTTACAGTTTTGGTAAAGGACTTCCTGGTGTACATAACTATGACTTCAGTCTCCTTTTCAATATGCAGTAATAGAGGAGGTGTCCAAGTAGCGTAGTAGATAACGCACTCACTTCTCACCTCTGCGACACGAGTTAGATCCCTAGAACGACAGTGGCTGAATGTAAAAATGTAAAATGCTTGGACACATGGGTTTCCTCCGGGCACTCCGACTTCCTCCCATATCACTCACCCCCCCCCCCCCCCCCCGCTAACACCCGTGCCAACGAGTGATAGTTATAAAATAAATAAGTTTTAAAAAAAAGAGGCAGAGGACAAGATTTTTGAAATATGATCACATTATGGCGATTTTTGCCCTGTCTCTAAGGCCAATGTGAAACAAGAGTAATAAAATATAGAACTTATGTCTCTCCTACATGTACCCCTAAGATGCATCATACCATGTTTGAAAAGAATTTGCCTCGTACATTTCAAGAAGTTAAAAAATGCTCAATTGTTAACAAACGGAAACCAATTGTAATAGGTCACATGAGTGACTCTGATGACCTCATAAAATTGATTGATTTCAGTTGGAATGAGCATCGGTAATCAGACTGAAGACTCGGTCAATAGTCTCTGACGACTCTGCCGTGAAAACATTAACACAATCCTCAAAAACACCAAAACTCTATACTATAAAATTGTTGCCAAATTCCAGGCTGGGATGAGGCCGGGAAAACCGTTTATTAAGCCAGGAAAAGGATTTTCGCCATTAAAAAAATAAACTGTACTCGTCCTCCTAACGTTTTGTTAAGTGGATGAAGCCGGGTAAACAATAATTCAGTGGAAAATGATAATCTATTAGGTACCAAACATGATACATTTATAGTTCAGTGATTATTATTTTAAAAAGTTCTTTATCTAAAATAACCATTCTGGTGCCTGATCAACATTGTTTGCACTTTATAAATAGGAATCTAGATCACACACAGGTATGGGCAACAAGTATGAGGTGTTGTATATTTTAAAACTGTGTGACAACAACACTAAGCATGCAACACTTTTTGGTGTAAAGTTTCAGCTATGACTTTCAGAACAAATTAGGATACAGTTCACTGTATGAACATACACGCTTCACTTTTCCTTAGCAACCTATCCAAGCAGAGTGTCTATGATCTCGGGTGCATAACACGTGAACAGAGCAGATTCAATAAAGCATTTCTTTCACCTAGTACAATTTCCATACATCTTCGTTATATTTGTATACATACAGTAAAGTCTCTCTCTATCTCTCTTTCTCTCTCTCCTTTTAAGGACTTATTAAGGAAATTATAACCTCCATATCCCCCCTCTGTAAATCACAAAATTAATGTATCTTACGGACAATTAAAAGGGCACAGACATTTTCGAATGTGTTAAAGTTAAAAACTAATACATGCAATCGGTTAAAACATGCTTCATTGTATATTCACAAAACAATGAACAAGAGAGCATTTTATAACAATATAATACACCAAACATCACGATGGCATACATCTAAAGTATGCATAAATCGACATGACTACTAGCTGGACAATACTAGGTGTGTAAGGTACATGTGCAACTTTAACTATAACAGCATAACATATTGCAATGGTAATTTAAAATTTTTAAGGGCGTAGTGTCAAATTCACAAAATGAATTTTATATAACAGAAGGGCAGTTGCTAAGGGTGAATTTTAAAACTCCCTCTTACATAAAAACATACATGCTGCATAATTTGAATTTTACTTCTTATCATTTAGTACATTGTAAAAACTATATCATATTGTAAAATTATCAACACCACACTTTTCTTTCCTTGGGTCTGTACTATATTCTTAACATAAAAAAACCCCACTACGCATCTACATAGAAAAAATGTCATTTTTTTACTAAAAGGAAGATCTTTTTAATCAAGATACTCTGTAATCAAACCATGAACTTAAAAATAACTAGAACCTCCCCCTTTCAGAGGATTCTTGGTATTGTATTGTTAAAAAATCTGCATGGTTTTTAAATTACCAGTTTCTTATTTACGCAAGATGCAGGGGTCTTTTGGGTTCGTTAATTTCATGACTATTTGTTATTCCGTAGACTCTCATAAATAGTTTTGATAAATTTTAATAATGTTATAATTATTCTCTTTTGTGTAAGTATATCTACTCTTTTATATATTCACCTCGATTTGCAAGGGTTTTGATTTTACTCTTTAATCGAATATCCTCCTCGTGCCCCAACAGGTGTACGCTCTATAGAAAAGACCAGAACAACGTTTAAAAAAATTATATATGGTAACAAAATGTTATCATCGAAATTCAACAAGAGTCCGGTTTTTGTTGGTTGTCAACTATGCATGTACACTGAAAAAGCTATATGGCAAAGCGTCTTTTGTAAAATAAGTGTCGCTTTTAATTTATTCACCCATAGTCACTTTTTTGGTAAAAATAAGCTCTCGTTCGTAATCATGCAATTCAGTAATCCAACCATGTGCAACAAAATACCAAGGGCATTCTATATCAGACGAAACTAAGTATTGCATTGTTAAAAAAATCCCATATTTTGATGTTTTTCAGGTCACCGGTTTTATTCTTTATACTAGGTAAAGGGGTCCCCGGGTATCATTGGTATCAGATTTGTTATTCTGTTAATAGTTTAAAATAGTTTGAAATAAATACATAATATGCTAATTTTCCATACATCTTCGCTATATTTGTATAGATACAGTTTAGTATTATCTCTGTCTCTCTCGCTCTCTGTCTGTCTGTCTGTCTGTCCGTCTGTCTGTCTGTCTCTCTCTCTTTCTCTCTCTCTCTCTCTCTCTCTCTCTCTCTCTCTCTCTCTCTCTCTCTCCTTTTAAGAACTAATTAAGGAAATTAAATCCTACATATCCCCCTTCTAAAAATCACAAATGTATCTTATGGACGATGTAAAAAGCACAGCCATTTCCGAACGTGTTAAAGTTAAAAACTAATACATGCAATCGATTAAAATATGCTACATTGTATATTCACAAAACAATGAACAAGATAGCATTTTATAACAATATCATACACCAAACATCACGATGGCATACATCTAAAGTATGCATAAATCGACATGACTACTAGCTGGACAATACTAGGTGTGTAAAGGTACATGTACAACTTTAACTATAACAGCATAACATATTGCAATGGTAATTTTAATATTTTAGTGCGAAGTGTCAAATTCACAAAATGAATATTATAAAACAGAAGGGCAGTTGTTAAGGGTGAATTTTAAAACCCCCTCTTACATAAAAACATACATGCTGCATAATTTGTACTTTTGCCCTTATAGTACATTATAAAAACTATACTATAATATTAAATTATGAAAACCACACTTTTCTTTCCTTGGGTCTTTTATATATACTTAACATGAAAAAACCCGACTACACATCTATATAGAAACAAATGTCATTTTTTTCTAAAGGGAAGGTTTTTTAATTATGCCACTCTAATCTAACCCTGAACATATAAATAACTAGGGCGTTCTCCATTTAGAGGATTCTTAGTATTGTATTGTTAAACAAATCTGGATGTTTTTTAAATTACCAGTTTCTTATTTACGCAAGATGCAGGGGTCTTTTGGGATCATTAATTACATGAATGTTATTCCGTGGACTCTCATAGATAGTTTTAAATAAATTTTAATAATGTTATAATTATTCTCTTTAGTGTAAGTATATGTACTCTTTCATATATTCACCTCGATCTGCGAGTGTTTTGATTTTACTATTTAACAATCAAATTCCCTCCTGGTGACCCACGAGGTGTACACTCTATAGAAAGGACCAGAACAACGCTTAAAAAATTAAATATGTTAGCAACATTTTATCATCGAAATTCAACAAGAGTCCGGTTTTTGTTGTTTGTCAACTAT
Organism: Magallana angulata; assembly: GCF_025612915.1. Lineage (NCBI taxonomy): Eukaryota > Metazoa > Mollusca > Bivalvia > Ostreida > Ostreidae > Magallana > Magallana angulata. The sequence goes on along the minus strand of NC_069114.1, from coordinate 17,263,849 downwards.
GCATTTACACTAAAAAAAATATAAGACAAAGAGTCTTTTGTAAAATTAGTGTCGCTTTTTATTTAATCATCCATAGTCACTTCTTTTGTAAAATAAGTTCTCGTTCGTAATCATGCGATTCTGTAAACAAACCATGCGCATCAAAATACCATGGGCGTCCTATATCTGACGAAACTAAGTATTGCATTGTTAAAAAAATCCGATATTTTGATGTTTTTCAAGTCACCAGTTTTATTCTTAATACTAGGTGCTGGGGTCCCCGGGGATCGTTGGTATCAGATTTGTCATTCCATTGATAGTTTGAAATATTTTGAAATTTGATATTTGAAATATCCAAATAACCCTTCTGATGCCTCAGCTAAATTACTTGCTTTTATCGTAAAAGAAGAATTAAAAACTCAACCAAGTTTGCGCAACAATGTCCTGTCTTTATTCATACCGTAAAAACACACCACTAAGCATGCAACATTTTTGGGTGTAAAGTTGCAGCTATGAATTAAAAAAAATATGAGATTACACTACTCTGTATAACCATGCACGTTTCACTCTTACCTAGCAAGCAATCAAAGCAGAGTGCCGGTGATATAGAATGGATAACGCATAAATAAAGCATACATTTTAATTAATTTAATGATTTAATAATAATAAGGTTTATTTCACTTGGTACATTTTGCATTCATTTTTGTTAAGATTTGATGTGCCACATAATATGAATACATGTAGAATTTTGCATTCTGAACTTTGACATTCTTCTCTCTTCATAAAATTCAAGTGGACTGAAATGTCACACATTCATTGGTTTAATCATGGCACGTTACTGCCGGATATATTATGAAAAAATTAAGATATAATGATAAATAAATTGTACAAATGTCAAATTAGCAAACACATTGCAGTAAGGGGATAAAAAATGAATATCTGAAAAATTCAATTTGTAAGTAACAACAAAGAACCCTGCGAGATTCGAACTCTGAATGTACTGATCACAAGCCCAACATTTTATCCAATCGGCTAGGGAGTAAGTTACATATAGCCTTCGATAAAAACCTTTAAAAAGACGAAATGTCTTTTCGATCAGATGTGTTATTCCTCCTTAAATTGGAGTAGTGGTCCTTTAAAATGTATTTAGGAGTAAAACAGATATAAGACAGCGTCGAGATTTGCGCAAAACTCTGCTTAGGAAAGAGAGAAAACATTTAGAAACAAATAGAATAAAACACTGAAAGTGAACAAGATTTTTATTGACTGTTTAAAAGTGAACGGTGAGGCTGAGAATTTTGACTGTAAAACACTGTAAAATTAGACACGATTTAAGACAACTTTTACATTGATCGCTTCTCGTGAATATAGGCCTGTTACTGATTGACTAAGGAAAAATATCGAGATTTTGATTTCATGAAATTCGTTGAGGCATCAATTTGTCAGATTTGTCACAAACGAAAATAGAAATCAAGGAAGTGACTGTTACAGTGAACTTACCCTTAATTTGATAAAGTCACATTTTCATACAATGCAGAGAGTTATAAATAAATAAATAAATAAATATATGCATTAAGTCATTATTTTTTTAAAGATGTAGTCTTTCAACTGCAACGGTATGCGCAAATAAATTTTCATAACGTGCCTAATTAAATTTGTGTGCACATACCATTGGAGTTATGAGATTATATATGTCTTTCGAAAGATAATGATTCAATGCTTAATTTAATCACATTTCTTCTTATTTCTGTTTGTCATAATCAACAAGTATCTTTTACATCATTTCATAAAAATGCTTTTTCTTTTTAATCATGCAATTCACTCTGTAATCAAACCCTGCGCATCAAAATTCCAAGGGTGTCCTCTATCGGAGGATTTTAAGTATTACTTTGTTAAATACGCTCCCCATATTTGGATGGTTTTTTTAACAACAAGTTCTTTTTAACGCTAGGTACAGAAGTCTTTGGGGATCGTTGGTTACAGGTCTGTAATTTCGTTGACTTTATACATTTGTAGTTTGAATCAATACATATTTTTATTTTTTCTCTTAGATGTTAGTAAATGTATTTAACAGAGTTGGAGGATTTGAGAGTATTTAATATTTAAACTCTTTAATACATTAATACTCGTAACCCTTCTGGTGCCCCATCAGGTGATATTCTAAAGAATAAACTAGAAAAAATGGTATAAAATGTCACGAACAGATTTACATCACATTGGAAGAATTTTTAAAACACGGAACATCATTTCTTACTTTTGAAGGCGTCCAAATGAGTCTGCATGTCTTGTGGTAGTGGGGACTTTCTTAGCCTTTCTTATCGTTTAAAACGAATGTGTAAGTATATTATTTTCTGTTCTTCATAACATCATAACATAGCTTCCTAAATACCTATAAATTTTATTAAGGAAAAAGAATGAAGGAATTAATTAGCTACAATAACATACAGAGCAAGAATCACCATTAGGAACTATTTTGATGTAGTATTTATTCATGGAAAATTAATGACTATATTTTGTTTTACCCTTTTGTTCTCAACAATTTCTTTTTCATCAATGTAATACTGCGTATTCACGCCCTGAATGTAATCACCATATGGAATCAAACCATTTTTGTAACGAACAAGAAAATTAGTTACAGTCATTTTATTATAATTTTATATCCATCAATTTTTAAAAGGTAACACTTAGATATATATGTACATTTATTTATTTTTAAGTTTTTTTTATGTAAGCCTATAAATTATATTAAATAAATGTATTTTGTTCGAACATGTTAACGTTAGCCGTATTAGGTTGTTCGTCTTAAAGCCCGTGCCTATAGATTCTCGAACACACAGGCACCTGACGTTTTATATTTTTCTCTTTAAAAGATATTATACACCCTCTACCTAATAGTAAAGTAAACATCACCGCCATCTTGGATTTATTTAAAACTGTCATATCAGCTGAACTGTTGCTTAAAACTCATCGGAAAAATTATTTTGTGATCTTCTCCGTCTGCAGCCAATTTGTCGCATATCAAAGGCAGTAGATGTGAATTGAGCTATGTTCTTTTTTTTATTTATGACAGGTTAAAGCACCGCTTTGGTTGCATCGGTTGAATACATAGAAAATAATACATACTCTTTTTTATACCACAACCAGTATCAGCCAGAGACTCCAATATCAGCCCGAGGGCCGATATTGGGCTGATGCAGGCTGTGATATGGAAAAAGGGCATCTATTATTATATTTATTACATACTTAGTAATAAAATTTAATTAAAAACATTAACTTAAACAAATTGATTTTAAATATTATTTGAAAGTAGGCTGTACATGTATTCAATAAAAATACGAGGTCTTATTGTTTTACCCAACACATAGCTACAGAGCCGAAATTTCCTCAGCTTTTAAAATTAAGTGTTCAAAAACGTTTCCAACTGCACATAAAAATGTTGACTGTAACAGATGTTTTATCTTTTCGTCTGTAAACATGCACAAATTCCGAAACGAAAAAGGCAGAGGAGTTCCGCAAGGGATGTGTATAAGGTACATATTGCTGCCCTCTTGTATTATATATTTAAAACTGTCACATCTGCTTAATCGTTAGCTTGAATGTCATCGATGAATTGTTTTTACATCAGCTCTATCTTCCGTTTGTTCCTTTAAAATCTAAGTATGCAACCGATTTAACCAAAATGGCGAAAGTAACCAGTCATTAATAAAAAAATCACCTCTCAATCTGCATCTTCTGTCTTAGATATTGGATAATGGCTATGTTACATCGATTGTAAGCTTAAATGTTGAATGAGAGGAGAGGAGACGGTGAGGATTGCAAAATAATTGTACTGATTAGTTTCAAGCAAATATTTTAACTTATGTGACAGTTTAAAACAAATCCGATAGAACGGCGATGTGTGCCTTGTATGTCATTAGGTAGAGGGTATGATACATATTTTGTATCATAAGTGTACACTGTCAATAAGAGTATTCAAAGTATTCCAAATAGATATACATGTAAATGTATTTCCAGAGTACATGTAACGTCGGCAAATTTTAAAGGCTAAAATAGTATAAGACTAGATAAGATTTAGCCCGAAGGGATAGACGATTTCGATGTCTCTACGAAGCACTGTTAAAGGTTTACTTTGTGGTCCCTGCTGCTTTAATGAAATCTACAGAATGAACTATTAAATACGTAATGTATGAAGCGAAGGTCATATAAATTCAAACTGGAGTTCATTTCTTTGACATTTATTCTAATATAAAATAAACTCTATACAAAGCAGCAGCACTTTTCAGAATCTACCAGAATAGTAGAATTTAATTATCATTTAAAATTTTAATTCAAATAAGGGTATGCCCTTGTAATATTGAAATTTGTTTATGACCTCCAATCGGGAGAATTATCAACACATATCACGTGACCATCAATTCAGGGGACCACACTAAGTGTCATAAAAAGTAGCATTTACTGCACTGTTTCATTTGATATCACATTTATATCATAATAAAATAACTTTACATAAATATTTTGTAATAATAGATGCATCGTTTTGTGGACGTTTGAATCCGATGATATTTTCATAGTAAGCCTTAACAGTGCTGCGTAGATTCTATATTGGTTTATTCCAAAAATAGGTTCATATAGGGGCTATTTTAAGATTAAAATTTAATATTAAGATACATAGCTCAAATTAATGCAAGCAAACATAACAAAATAAACTAATAGGAAACCAGGGAAAACATTCAAAAATAAAAAAATAAAGCATTGTTTTGCAACTATCCTCAAATGTAAATCATTGACCCAAAATAGTTTTATTCTGTCAAACTAAGTAAACTGAAATGGTATATAGATTAAGTATACATTCCATATACATGTATCAAACTTTATGGGCGATTGAGCGCAAATTAATCAAGCAAGTCATTTTAATTTTTTTTATATCAAATAGGAAAACAAGTTTAAGAAGAGAGAAAAGGGTTCAGTAATTATTTTGTTTTAAGTTAAAAAGAAATGTGATGTGGTTGTAAATAAAACAATTTAATTTCAACCCAGAAAGGTAAAAAATGAAACGCTTTTTAGCAGAATGGTAACTGAGCGCGGTTTTTCACTTCACGAAACAATCACGGATCCTATACTTTAGAAGGGGTCTGCATTTAAAATACTAGAACCAATCAGATTATTGAATAAATAATCCGCATAAATGAAAGTCGTGCCAATGATTGGACTAGCATACACTACCCATATCTAATATTAGAGAAAAATTCTGAGTTCTTATACAAATTTGTCCATCTCTATTAAAGGGGCATTGTCACGATTCTGGTCAAAAATTATTTTTTCGATATGAATGTCTATGCAAATGATATGCAACCAAAATTTGAGTGTCATTTATTAAAATTATGAGAGAGTTACAGAGCTTACAATTCCTAGCTATGTAAACAAAGCTTTTGTTTACCTTTTGAATTTTGAAGTGAAAATTCCAGTTTGAGACCTAAATTGAATATGTTAAACGTCAAAAACTTTTTTTATGATTAAAATGAATGAAATAATACTAAATAAACAAGCTTGAAAAAGATTTTTTCTGGTATATTGAACTTATGTAAACAAAAACGGAAATGAGCCTTGTTTACATGACAAGGAATGAATCTCAAATTTCATTTGATCATTTGAAATACATTTCTAAATACATAATCAATAATAAAATCAGAAAAATAGAGTTTGACCAATATTATGACCATGTCCCTTTAATACCAGTCATCATTACTGTTTCGATTCTTCAAATAATGTCTTTAAGCTTTGGTGTCAATGACCTAATGGGTACACAATTCCACTTCACATCTGCAGCAGCCAATTGCATAGATTAGTTAAATGCACTCTTGTGTCGAAGAATATACATAACATCTATGCATTAAGTTTCGATCTTAAAAAAATATATTATCATTTTTTTACAGTGTGATTCATTTATGTATACTAAAATACTCATAGAACGTGCACATATCTAAATATGTTCCCTAGATTTTTACAGAATCTGCAATGATATTTCACATGAATACCTCACTAAAAGGTCGCATAAACACTATGAAATGATTGCAATTACATTGTTGGGAATCTATTTTACAATTAATATCTTCTTTCTTTGACTTCAAAATGGTGCAGTTACCATTATTTAAACTTAAACAATGATTATTGGTTTATGAATGAAATCAAAGAATGCTTGTTTTTCGACCTACTGATGTTGACTTTTGTAAAACAAAAATTAACTCAGAATGCTTATAATCCCCATATATTACTAAACTTTTATTCGTGGTGTCATGTTATTGTAATATAATGACATAATGACACTTTAGTATTTTCTCTGCAAAAGAAAGGATTTTAACCTGAACCTTGGTTTTTTTTTTTTTTAGATTTTCTGTTCAGAAATATAGTGAAACGATGAAGCAGTATTTTTAAGTTTTTTCCCGGCATGAAGTGAACACGTGATTATTGTGTTGATACAGAGTGACTGTAGCTGCTTGTAACATTAAAATCACAAAATGGCTACGACAGGGGAGCTTGGTTCTTTCCTAGAAGAAAAAATGTACATCAAAACCCAATGTAAGTATCTGAATATAAAAAAATATATATAATAGTGTAGTTAACGGTTGAAATTAAGGCAGACTGTCAATATCCAATTTAAAAGAAACCCAACAAATCACACTTTTGCAATGACTTACCGGTATTAGTATATGAAGAGTATTCATCACTGTTTATCAGATCAACAAATGAATATTGATTGATATGAAGAAAAAGAAAAGTATGTATAACGCTTATATATGTAATTACAAGGGATGGCACTTTCGGGTAGAACGATTGTAGCTGGTTAAAAAAATCAGTATATATTACATATACTGTATATTTTAACAAATTTCATTACAAATTAAATTTGCGAGACATTGAAATCGGAACATTTTACATGACGTGTAAAGTAGAGACAATTAAGGTCTGAGACTTAAATCATGAATGGGAAAGGATATGGGTGGATGCTTACTATGTAAACCGTTAAAACAACTTTTACTGTGATTTCACCATCATTGAATACCAGTTTTTGTGGATTTCATTGTTCATATAATCCACAATATTAAATGTTGATTGAAGTGTGCTTTCTATTAACATTTTGTATTGATAAGGTCATTGGCCAAGAATTTACATATCATTGAAACTGTGATTTTCACTTGATCCACAAAAATTGATACCCACGAATATCAATGAAACCACCAGTAATTGCCCTGTCTGATAAGCTTTTGAAATGTGGTTTTTTGATGATCACTGACCACAGGTATCACTATACGAGGTGGTGACTTGACCTATTTTTTGAAAGGTGTCTGCATTGAAAATACCAGAGCCACTCAGATTATTTAATTATCAATCCGCAGAAATGAAAGTATCTCCTATGATCGTAATACCATACACTACCCATATTCAATATTAGGAAAAGAAATGAGTTCATATGCAAGTTTTTCTATCTCTATTAAAACCAGATGACATTGTTTTATTCTTTAAATAATTAATTTAAGCTCTGGAGTGAGTGATCAAATGGGTACACAGGTCCACGTCATTTCTGCAGCAGCGAATTGCATAGAAAACGCAGTACAGTTAAGGCGGTCAATAAAAATATCGGCAAATTTTTGTGATGAAAACACGTATACTTTAGTTATAGTAACTGGCATGTCCTTTTTAAAATCAATCACAGTCACTCAAATGCAATATATTTCTACAATATATATATATAACAGTACAATACTTTATGTTTATAGTGGTCACGTGATATGGCAGTCGCATGGTACAAGCAGATGTATTTGTGGTTTTGAGGTCATTTAAAAAACCAATATTGCAAGGGCATAACCATGTCAAAATTCACAACTGAATTATAAAATAACTTGATGTTATATCGTAGATTTTGAAAAACGGTGCGAACTTTTTAAGATAAGAATATTTGTTAGTAGAAACCGTTATGTATGATGCATATGTTGAATAATTTTGAAGGTCACAGGTTTAATTTCATTATTTAAGAAAGAGCCAGCGTGCTAACCAAATTCTTCAAGTGTTTTTACTCATCAAAATACTGATGCTAATGCCGCTTTATCTGACTCTGAATGTCATTTTTGTCAGGTAAAGGATTGATCTTATTAAGGTCTTCCATTTCCTTATAGTGATTGTAGTGGGGTTTTTTTTCTTGTTTTTTTTTTGTGGTCGGCAAGTTTTCCAGAGATGACTGAATACATCTTTCTGAAATTTTAAGGGATGATAGAGCATTATAATACCTCGAAGCCTTCGCAGGGGTGTTATGAAAACATGGAATCTGAGTTAAATGTAATTTTGTGCAATCACAAATCTTAGTTATCATGTACGTCTTCAAATATTTAAACAACAAATCGTAGACCCAAAGGAAATGAAAAATACTAGAGACGATTTTTTCACAAATTAGATAGTATTACGCTGATTTACACATTGATGACGGCATGACTGAAAATTGAATGTCGTGTCAATTTGATCGGAAAACATTCTAAACATATTCAAAATTTAACTCTAAGAACTCTAATAAAGTATTTTGGTGTGCTTTATTGAGAGTTGAACAAAAGAATACTAGTTTACACCTTGTATGGATCAGTTATAGTGAAAAAATAAATTGTATCAGTACTTTTTAGTATTTTTCTCGCGAGATCACAGAAACTGTAATTAATCAAGAAACAAAACGTTTATGAAACAACGACATTTGTGTGACGATATGCTCAACAGTGTTATTTTGTCAACCGTTTCCTCCGGTTTTCACCGATTAAAACAATCATGTATTTGATATATTAATATGTGTTTTTTTACTTCGCCTAAAAAAACGAAGAAGTACATATGATAAATATACAAGATTTTCAATCAACATTTCCGTTTGTCTTTTTCCGGTCCCGTGACAATAAAATTTGCCTCGACGAGATCTCAGAAACGGTAAACATTTGAAAATGAAAAATTTGTGGGATAATAGACCTTTGTACCTAAATGTGTTTAAACTATTTTGTTTTATTAGTCCTAGCTTCCAGACATAACAGAAAGTACTTTCATAATTGATTTTTAAATTTTTTTTTTCAATATTTTACATGGAACTAATGTTTCAGTAAATCCTTACATATGTCATATATGTAACGTTAAAGAGACAGTACGGCGCATCTTATCAAAATAGCGACTTGACACATTTTTCCGATTGGGTTTAGTATTTTTGTACTACTCATGAATGTATAAACTCTCAGAAAATTACAATGTTCTCCATTAAATAAATCTAATTATTTCATGAAAAATAATAATTACGTATAACCTATTCATAATTACATCGCAAAGTGTTAGGGGTTCAACCTTCTATACTAATACGCATGCGTATTTACTTAAACAAAACACATGCAGGGCTCGCAAAGATTCTCCTGGACCTGTTTGTTGACAAAAATATGTCATTTCTACTTCTCCCAGGAAATTTTTGCTGAAAGTTTTTAAAATACCCACAATTATTATTTTGTAAGAATGTATTTTGCGTGTTTATCATAACCTAAATTCATTTTAGTAAATGAGACCCCTTGAGGGCTTATTTGACGTATTTAGGTCTGTTCATTTTAAAATGAACCGAAATTGGTAAACCATCAATCCATTATCGAGAAAGTGATGATATGTTCTGTTTAGAGAGTTTCTTTAACCTCGTATACCATGATGACCGTAGTCGGAGGAAGATCTTGTAGTTTTCAGCACGTGTCAATTACTGTCAATTAAAGTCCACGTGGTACAAATAAACGATATAACATTACTCCGGTTTGTACGACCCTTAAATTTCCGGACGCTCAAAATTACGTTAACTAGGTGTGTGAAAGGGATTTTTATGTATTTCAACTAATACAAAGAACGTTATTTCTTATTTCCTAACGATACAATGGTAAATCTGAACTTGTTCACACATGTTTTTTTTTCAGCAATACTGTCTCTTTAAATAAATTTTAAAAAATCCAATTCCGATGAGATATCTCTAAACTATTTCACGAGATCTAAGAAACTACATGTACATGTATAAGTAATCAGAAAGCTTGTATGGATGATAGGCAATTTTTTAAAGACGTGTTTAAAAGGTGTCATTTTGTCAACCGTCACTTCCGGTTATCACAGAAATCATAAAACAAATCAAATTCTTAATAATTTGACTTTTTTTTATTGTTTTTAGTTACCTTAATAAATCTTAATAAACATTAGGTAAATGTACAAGAATTACAACTTTTTTCATTAGGCAATTCCGTTTGTCCGTTTCTGGTCCCCAGACAAAAAACCTTGCCTCAACAAGATTTCAGATTTGGCAAAGATTTGAGCAACTAAATTATGAGGAAATATAAACCTACCTATGTAGATATTTTTTCGTTGCCATAACAACATACAACACTATTTTTTTTTAAACTATCAACATATTCGATAAGATTTCAGTATCAATAACGCCTAACTAAAATCACAGAATTTCAACTATTTTGCTCTCTATAGGAATACAAACTAAGTCATATAGACAGCTGTGACGTGTAACCCTTAAGTCTGTTATGCATTTGTTTTGCGTTGTCTGTTAACAAATTTACTATTTTAACTTCATCTTGAAAAGTACAAGATAAATTGTAATTTTGTCAATTTAAATTATGTGTTCTATTTAAGAAAATACATTTTCATTGCCTATTTATTGTATACGTGATGTTATAACCTCCATGCATGTTGTGTGCATTATATATGAAACTGTGAATATTATAAAAGATTGATGATCACCTCAAAGGCCTGCGAGTCTCTTTGTACCAAAAGACCAAGTTTTGGCCCCTACAGCTAGGGGATTCCCCATATTTTTGCCTACCCTCCCTCACCCGCTTTTATAAACTTTTTTTCTCCGAACATTAAACTCCGGCTATGGCACGTACGTGACTGTCATGGTCAGGTGGCCTCTTATTGTATCTTACTTGCGCTTATGAGCCTTGGTTTGAACATTTCAATTTCTTTCATTTCAGGTAACATTCTTGTTTTAATCATAGTTTAAACTTCTCTAATCATGTTTTAAAATAAATTATGGTAAGCTAAACCTTATCTCATTATTAAACTTTTTTATGTTGCGGATTCATTTATCTAATGGGAACACATGTTTTACTTTTACATCCTTTCAATTTACTTCCTACACAGACGATTGCATAGAGAAGAAAAGGAAATGCACTTTTGTTTCGAGGAACATATATCTTAGCACTATGCTAGGATATATGTAAAGATAATTATTATTTACTCTATATAATATCATATTCACTTTATATAAGATTACTAAATACACATGTACTATTTACTATATATGACACATTATTAAGGTCTTCCGTTTCCAACGGAAGACCTTATAGTTTTCGTACTGTTTCTTATTATTATTATTTTTTTCCCAAAATTTTGTGCACGCGATATCTCGAAAACTATTCGGCCGTTTTAAACCATTTTTTCACAGATGATTGCCAGTGGTCATAATTCTAGAAGTTTTTTGAAATTTTGAAATCGGCACTTCCGGTTCCGATTTACGGCCGATTTTGTCAGTTTTTACGACCCATTTTGTGCAGACATAAACTCAGAGACTATCAGAGATAGGAATATGAAATTTTCAGGATAGGTAGACCATAGGTTAAAGTTGTGCACAATGTAGTTTTTTAGCGCCAGTGGCGCCATTTCTATGAGCTCGCCTAGGCTCGAAAATTGGGTACGAATTTCGAATCAAATTTTTCATACGTTTTGATCTGTATCTTTTTATGAGTTGATATTTTGTTAAAACATATATAACAAAAGTGGTAGATAATTAAAAGTCCTTTCCAACAAAATCAAGAAATAGGGGCTGGCCCCTTAAATTAGGGGCCAAGACACTCATATACTCTATTACAAATAACTTCAAAACGATAAAGATTTTGTAATGCATTACAGAAGCAAAGTTGTTGACCGTAACAATATCTATCAGGCAAGATCGTTGCTTTGCCCATCTATTACGTAATTAGGGATTTTTAGGGGCCAAAGTCCTTAAACTTTGACGCAATATATCTAGAGAAGGAGACATATTTTGTTAAGTATTGTAGAAGAGAAAATGCTTGCATTGACAATTCTAATTGATTCCATCAATCAAAACACGAATTTTTGTCCCCATTAAGGATCTAGAGGGCTGGCCCCTAAAATATTCAATCATTTGTATCTAAAAAATGAACAACAATTCTAGATAAGTGTAAGAACAAAAAATGTTAGTATTCGTGAGACCGTTCAAATGAACTCAAGAAAATAGGACTGGCCCCTTAAATTAGGGGCCAAGATACTCGTAAAATCTATTACAAATAACTTAAAAACGATATAGATTTTGTAATGCATTATAGAAACAAAGTTGTTGGTCGTAACAATAGCACTTTGTAAAACGAATTTCTAAACCAATTAATAACGTAATTAGGGATTTTAGGGGACTAAAATCTTAAACCTTAAATGTGCTGTATGTGAAAAAGCAAAACTCTTTGTTAAGCATTTCAAGGGATATTGACAATCGTATGCATTATCTGAAAGGGAGTGGTTGAGGGGGAAATTTGAAATTTCATTTATATTTTAATCGTATCGTTTAAAAATTGAACGGAAGACCTACTCGTTACTCGTAACGAGATCGTATCTAGTTATGATATAAAATTGTTTTTTGCTATCACATGAAAATATCGTTTTTATCCCAAGCATATTGGTCAATTGATGCCACATGATCGTGCTATAAATTCTCTTATAAACCTTGCTACACTAAAAAATAGAAAATTTATAACCCCACAAAACTAATAATAGATTTTAAAGGCAAAAAAAACCCTGCTGCGTTTTCAACAGAGCAGGCGCTCGCGAGCGTTCGCCAAATTTCCTATACCTGCAACACAAATTCTGGCAAGCGTTCGCGAGTGCTTGCTCTGCTGAACACGCCTCCGGTTTTTGCTGTGCGATATTGTAGCTTCACAACTTCGAAATCAATGTCTATACATTATGAACAAAACATCTGACTGTTATTCTCTTAAGGAGACTGAAGAGAATTAGTTTTTGATTTATTATAATAAAAAAGTATAGCCTTTTGCTATCGGTCATTACGCAGTTTTAGGGACATGTTAAAATAATATCCTCCTCAGTCGATACACTTTCATCAGCTCTGTAAAACCATGTATTGACCTTATCAAAACGGCTATAATTGTATAATATTAACTATGTACACATGCATGTAATATTTACTATACATACTATAACATTCACTATTTACTATACAATGTAATTTGGTATATCATTGAATCAACTGACACGTTTTATACAGAATGCATATATCTATTTAAGTTAAATTATATTTATATTGTACGGAAATCTTTAAATTTTACATACAAATTCAGAACGAATAGTTATGCATATGAGTTTTTATCTTGTCAAACCTATTTAAATATGTATCAATATTTAATATTATATCAATATTTATATTTATTTAAATATTAATCAAATATTTACCGAAATTAAGTTTAATGTATTCTATTGATACGTATGTTCAATTTTCAACATTGTCTAAAAAAGTCAAAACGTACAGAGGAATGCAGGTATATGCGACTTTGTGGTGTACAAACATTGATTTCAAAATTCTACCTTGGTTTCCATTGATGATTTATATACAATATGATCAAAACATGTGATGTAGAGACCTTACTATGGGGGAAAATACTACGAAACAGTAGCCCCCCTACTACATTATAGCAGGTTTTCGGGGGGAAAAGCTACTATGGTGAAAATCTGCTCTACAGCACCGTCACGGAAACATCATAGTGTGTTTGCATAAACTACTTTTAAGCATATATATGCACCCAAATGCATACTTTTTGATCCCTTGTAAAACTTAAAAACCAAAAATGATTATTTGTTTTTATTCTATAATTTTTCAGAAATGTTTGGAACGGGGAAAGTATTTTTGAAGAAAAAAAATGTCCAGATATTAACTGCAGAAGTAGTTTTTAATACAGTGATCATATTTTCAAACAAAAATGGAAACACATTGGGTGGGTCATTTTGATTGGAGGGGTTGAAGGCTGGGACATCAATCTGTTTAATATATTTAAAACCTTAGTTAACTGCACCTGTAATAAACGTGAAACAAGACCTGTGAAGTTTTTGTTTTTTCAACTTCAAGTTTCAGCAATTAATTGGTAAAAAAAAAATTAATTTGACAAGTGAACAAACGACTTCTAATTAACATTATGTATAATCTAAGTATATCGGCAATCGAACTATTGGTATGCTGGCTATACATGTACCTTTTGTAAAATAAACAAAATATCATTCATGTTTGGCATATGTATACTACATTCTGGAAAAAAGGGGGAAAACACAAAGAGAAAACAAATAAATGAATAAATAAGAAACAATCAAACAAAAAACAAAACAAAGTTTGATTTTTCCCCTTTAGAAAATTGGAATTTGTATGCGATTGCATTTGAATCCACGGTCACTAACTACAGATTTTTATCTTAACAATGAACGTACTATGAACTTACTCTCTATCATCATCTCTTTTTTCCTGCCCAAACCTGAATCAGTAAGAATAAACACATTTTTTTTTTAATTTAGGACTTTTTTCTCGATTGCACAGTTTTTCCTGAGATGAAGACATCTCGTGAGCATTGGATTCTTTATAGAGTGAATGTGGCTCTTGGCGACAGATTGACAACCAGATACCTTAGATAATCCTTTTATTTTTACTGGAATATTTTTAAGTTGAACGAATTGTTTTCATAGTGGTAATAATTGTATGTGAGCGCAATTGTAGAATGTTTGGGTACATAACAAAATTGTTTCATCAATCCCATACATACGAATGAGTGCATGGTTGTTTGGTTCAATGACTTTGAATTGAATTTTAAACACCATCCAATTATCAATTGTTCAAACTTTTTGAAAACTATGCTTCTCTTTTTTCTTCACTGGAGGAAACAATAGCAAAAATATCAAATAATATAGAAGTAGTTGGTATGCCATTAAAAAGAAAGAATATTTGATATATTTGTGATGTTGGTGTCTTTTATCTAAAAAAAAGTAGCCGACATTAAGATGCAATACATGTTTATTCTTCATTCGTTTCTTTATATGACTCGAGTTGGATCGATACTTTTTACAGAGAATTCTATTCAAGGATGATTAAACAAGGAGAGACAACTTCTATTTATTTTGTAAAAAAAAAGTTGACCCACTTATATAAAAATGAAACTGTAACCAATGCAGTTATGATTCCAGTGTAAATTTTAAAGAGTATTTAAAAAGTTTGTTCCGTGATGCTTAACAATAATTGCAATATTCTTCTCTAAATTTGGTTTAGTTGCTCATAATTCACTTTTTCATTTCATAAAAAGTTGATCATGGGTTTGCAAACAGAATAGTTACTACCATACATAAGTATGACATGTGGAAATAAAAATGAAACGAACAGTGTTCAAATTCAAAGTTCCAAAGGAATATTACAAAACAGGAGCAGAGCAAACACGGACCTCTTAAAAATTGAGGTTGGTTCAGGTGCCAAGCAGGAGTGAGCATCCTCTGCTTACCGGTTACACCCATCGTGTGCTCTTTGATTATATGATTTGAGATTATTAATCCATTTTCATGTAATGTTAAAAACTTTCTAGATCTAGATGTCTACAGAACAGTTTTAATGGCAGTTCTTGAAATTAAAATATTTTGACTTCTCTGTATCCCATATTTGAAGAGAAGTATACCTTTTTTGTAAAAGGAAATAATGGTAACGTTTCATTATTTTGTTTCAAATTTTAATTGAAAAGACTGTCAAGGATGAAAGAATTATTTAAAGAATAGCAGAACAAATATTCATTTTTTAAATCTGTTTTTAGAGCCGAATTGTATCGCTTAAATTTCAAGTCTATTCCTTATTAATTTTGATGTTAAATCCTATTTTTTTTAGGATAACATTAGAAGATAACGCTATGAAATTTTATTTTCACATCTAAAGAATAATCCAGACATTTATAATTCATAATTTGTCTGTTTTCAAGAAAAAAGGTTACTTGGGAGTTGGTCTCAGTTTTTTTAATCCCTTTGGAACCTTAACAAAATGAAAAGCTTTTAAATCTAATCTAATTGTTGCAAGGTCTAATGACCAAACTTTTTTTACTTAATTGCCCGTGGAATATCACTGATGTCAACGCGGGTCTTTTTGAAGGTGAAGTGTTAAATGATTAATCATTGTACCATCTAATGTGTATTTAACTACGGTCGACTGAGCCATTTCCTTAGGATATATAGGAAGTATTACATGAAACAAAATATTCGCTCTTCTATTTTGTCTATACTATTTAAGTTTTGACCAGTGTTAATATATCTCAGAACAGTGTTACTTTATGACAGACATTTCATAAATTATATAACATGAAGCAAAATATTTGTTCCGCCATTTCAAGTACTACTTGAAGTTTGGCAGAGTGAATACATTTCAGGACAGTGCAACTGTTTATGTTATTACAGCTCCTACCAATCAAACCCTAATAAGTGTAATCATTTATTTAAGAACAAATACTATGCATCCTCATGCCATGTTACAACCTTAAACCGTACAAGTCAAAACCGAGCAAAACTTAATCAAGATGAACTTTCAAAGACAGCACAATTTCATGATTTCAAGTCAAGAAGTTTTTCCTCAAAGACTTAGAAAAAATACTATTTCTAAATCAATAAGAATGACCTTCAAGATATGTACACTATCCTTATAAGACAAACGATAGTATATTAGAGCAGAAGTGGAATGGAGTGACAACGGATACTGTTTAGCACAAAAGTACTGTAGAGCAGGGAATCAACTCTAGGATTAAATTTTCGCTATATTGACGGAAAAAAATCCACGAGTTTAACATCCAATGAATAATTACTATAATATAATAATGATGAAGAAATCAGATTTACTAATTCATTTATCTTATCATTAAACACACAACACACAATATGTTTCCGTTTTTATGACATAACAGTATGGAATAACCCCGCTCATATTAAAATATTTTATTAGGAAAAAGAATGATATTAAGCGGTATATCATAATAATCGACCATGGCTATTGCTAAAATTGCTTCAATGAACTATTACTATTATTATGCGCAATTTTTCTATTACATAGACTTTGAAAAAAACCCTGAAACATGACACTTGACAGGTATTCGAGCCACGTGCTGTGATGTTTGACTAATTATGTCTGTCCAGTGTTATCGGTAAATTACAAAGTGAGTTGAGGGCTCAGAGTGTTTATATAAGCTACTTATGAGTGTTTAGCACGTAAAAAGGTGTGAACTCAATTGTCAGAGGCAATATTTCCATCATAAAAGTGGAGTACACTTTAATGAAACTTTTATAATATTAACCGGGCATTGATTATGAACGGGTTTTCCACAAAGCAGTGTTTTTATCGAAAATCATTTCATTAGATAGTAATATAATTGTTTTTCAACAAAATATATTTTGAAAATAAAACCCAGATAAAACTAAGTCTATTTTTATTGAGTTAATTCACATGTACCCTTTACAGAAAAAAACCTGGTCTGTGTTTTATAAAATTCCAATGGATTTGAATTTTATATCTGACAATTTTTTAAGTTTCTTTAGAATTCAATCTACCGTGATTTGCTGCCAAATGAAATAAGTGTGGTCTTTTCCGACCGCGATTTAAACCTGCTATTCAGTATAGAAATATTTATGTTTGACCTACCTTTAAGGTTACACAAAAATCAAAATTACTTTGGACATTTTAATATACTATCATATCATTAATTAATAGAAACTTCATATATCAAACAGATGTCTACATAACTTCTGATAGCTACATTTATTTTTATCATCTGATAATTTGAGGAAAAATGTAAGGATAATAACCTCACCTTGATGCGAAAACAAGGTCAAATTTGATTAAACTATAGATCATCTAGTTATATGATCTGTGTCAAACTGTGTCAAATTCTATGAATTTCTTAAAATAAGAAGGATGCATCATAACGAGAAGTCTTTTTCCTTAATTGGAAAGCAAACAACCTTAATTTCCAAGACCGCTTTATATACCTCGGTAGCAGTTGAGGAACGATTGAAATTAGTATGGCGGCCTAATATTTTAAAGAAGTTATGTTATCTTTAATCGAATCATAGCGAACGTAATTAAAATCGCAATGAATCAAGATGACACTATCGCATTTTGTTTTCCCTCAGACTGAAATGTAACATTTTCATTGGTTTAAACATAGCACGTGATTGCCTCATATATCTCTATATTTGTTCGGTGAAAAATAATATTAGGCAATATGGCCGTCATTGGTCGACGTTTCGCTCACTCATTTCGACATTTCATAGTATTTTATACATAAACAGCATGCCGTAAGTTCTTAAAGTATTTGGAGTAGTTGCCCTTTGAAATTCTTTAAAATTAGAGTAGTTTCCCTCAAAATATTGACGTCACATTGTTTTGTCTGGAGTAGAAAAAGGGAAAAACATTTAAAATTGAAAGCAACAAAACATTGTAAGTAAACATGGGTGAAGCAAAGATTTTTAAAGAATATTTGAAAGGTGATATTGAAAATTTTGAAGAGTTTGTATGAGTTTTTAACTTAAATTGGACGAGATGTTAAGCATCTTGTACATGGCTTTGCGTAGGTCATCGCTATTTGTGAATAAATATGTCGCTTGATAGTCCTTGGGAAAAACAAAACACTTATTAGGTTAGTAACTGACTCACTACGGAAATATATTCGGTTGATCAATCTCATAGACGGCTCGGCTTCGCCTCTCCATCTATGAGATTGATCAACCCAATATATTTCCATAGTGAGTCAGTAACTAACCTAATAAGTAATATTATATGATACATTTCATTTATAAATCATATATTTTGCTTTGTTTATATTATATTATACATTTCATTTATAAATCATATATATATATATATATTTTGCTTTGTTTATGCTTCTGAAAAATTGAAGCGTAAAGGAGGCAAGATATAGTTCTGACTCTTCGTTCTAACCAAAGCTTGTTCAATAGCAATTAAAACACAAGTCAAAAGCCCTTTATTGAAGTGTAAGATTTAAATATTAGGTCAGCAGGTCAGCTATTTTCTTGATAAAGGATGGTCACGCTCGCTATTTATTTTAACGACTATATCCCCTATTGATATTATTGGGAATAATAGAAAACTTTTCCACATCCTTATCATATATAGTTTTGTAGGAAATCTTGTTAATGCCACATACGAGAAGGATGTCCTTATCAAAATATGAATCAACCCGGGGGACTACACATCTTGCTCGGATTGCCCGGGCGTTATTGGGTCCCTGCATTGATGTACTGCGCGAAGTTCTCGCAAAAGAGATATCTCCGCCTGACTTGGAAAGGAAAGTTAAAACTTACATACATCAAAACAAAAAACCTTCTATCAGTAAACAACAACAACGGCTCGTTTATGGCAAAAACTACTCTGTCTTTGACGTTACGTTGCTCTATTTTCTCTTACGTAACATGTCTTCAATTCCTCAACATAAAAATAACTGGGGAAATGATCCAGAGCTTACTGATAAAAGTGTGTCGGCAAACATAGAACGGATTCGTATTTTACGAAACGAATGGTATGGACATGCTACGGATTTTTCTCTCTCGGACTCAGATTTTGAACAAAGATGGAATCATATTTCTCAAATTGTGAAAGAGCTGGAAGGTTATCTTGGGATGGCAACCAAGTATCAGGACACTCTGATCAAATTAAAAAGTTGTTGTATGGACCCCGACTCGATAGAGCCCTACATAGAGAAACTGTTGGCTGTGGAAGGGTTGCAGACTGATGTTACAAATCTGAAAGGTAACAGAAAAGTTGGTTTAATAATGGATAATAAAATTGACTTGATAAATGATAGAAGCATTAACTGTTTTGGTTAACTAACATCTCAATAAAGCATGACCCACCTTTTTTCAAAAAAAGTATGTGGTCTGTGAAGCTGTATATTCTTGTAAATGACAAACAGTTTTTATAAAGCAGATGTAACAAAAACGGATCCAAAAATAATTTGATACATTTTAACATATTTTCTTACAGAGGGTTTTGGAGAGTTACAGACTGATGTTACAAATCTGAAAGGTAACAAACAAGTTTGTTGAACAAATGGATCATAAGATTAATATAAAGAAGAAACATTGATTCTTTTGATTAATTAGCTTCACGATGAAAAATAATTAACTGTTTTGGTTAACTAACATCTCAATAAAGCATGACTCACCTTTTTTCAAAAAAAGTATGTTGGTCTGTGAAGCTGTATATTCTTGTAAATGACAAACAGTTTTTATAAAGCAGATGTAACAAAAACGGATCCAAAAATAATTTGATACATTTTAACATATTTTCTTACAGAGCGTTTTGGAGAGTTACAGACTGATGTTACAAATCTGAAAGGTAACAAACAAGTTTGTTGAACAAATGGATCATAAGATTAATATAAAGTAGAAACATTGATTCTTTTGATTAATTAGCTTCACGATGAAAAATGATTCACCTTTCTAACTCACCTTAATTGAAGGTTCAACTGAGCTTTTCTGATCGCCTGCTGTCCGTCGTCCGACCGGTTGTCTGTAAACTTTCCACATTTTTGGCTTCTTCTCTTTAACCACTGTGCCAAATCTAACCAAACTTAGTACAAAGTATTCTTATGAATACCGGATTCCAAACTATTAAAGTTAAAGGTCTAATCCTATTTTAAAGGGGAATAATTATGATACAGTAAAACTAAGGTAGGTGTCTAAAAAATCTTCTTCTCAAGAACCAATCCACCGGCAATGCCAAAATTTACATCATAGCTTGTATTATTCTTGACTTTTACTCTAAACCATTAGGTCAATATTAAACAATCTTTGTACACAGCATCCTTATATGAAGGAGATTCTTAATTATTAAAATAAACGACAGAACATGTTTAAAACAAAAGATAATTGCGAATCAGTGAATTTAGAATGCATGTCTTTACAAATCTTCTTCTCAAGAACCACTGCACAGGAAATAACAATATTTATACCAAAGCTTGTATATATAGTGCAAATCCTAAATAGTTAAAATTGTGATTTCAAAATTAAAACTGGGGTATTAAGAAGATGTTTCATTGTAAAGTTTAAATATAAATATATGAGGAAATATTTAAAACCCTTTTTCTAAATACATGTACATGTAACTTCAGTGCTACAATTAGTGAGATTACTATGCATGCATATAACGAAGATTTAGAATTTCTAAAATTGTGACCCCCAGACTAATACTGGAACCCCAAGAGTTCTCAAAGTTTAACTTAAAAATGTGTATGTAAATATTTAAACATCTTCTTCTCAAGAACTACAATGGCACAATTTATGATAATACAATAATAATGCAAGCAACCTGATATAATTATGATTCTAAATTGTAAAAATTGTGAACCCTAAACTAATGCTTCAGGCCCAAAGGGGTTCAGAATATTACATTGAAATATACACCAACATGTTAAAAAATCTGATTCTCAAGAAGTTCAATCATCAGTTACGAGAATGCAAGCGTTCTTCAAAAGGACAGATTGTAAACTGGCAAAAATGTGACCTTTGACTAATATCTGGGCCCCAAGAGGGGTTCAAAGTTTAACTTTGAAATATATTGGGAAACTATTTAACGATAAAATGAACTGATGATCAGATGAGGAACGTGGCCCATGGACCTCTTGCTTCAAAAGATGTCGGTATTTGACAATTAAAAAGTGAATAAAAGGAAGCTGCATATTCATGTAAATAACAAGCACTGTTTTTATAACGTAAATGTATCAAAAAGATCCAAATAAATTTAGATATTTAAAGATTTCATATTCATTCTTACAAAGGGGTTTGGAGAGTTGCAGAGTGAATTAACAAATATTATGTATATTTGATAACATTTTGAATATCAATATTTTAAAAGGGACACATTAAGATGATCATATGCAATGATATTTAACAATCGCTTTTTGGAACACAGTTAGCAAATAGCTATTTAAAATTGAATTGCATTTTTAATTTGGACTTTGAAATTGCCAGGGATTTATTCTTACCTCTATTACTGTAAATAATAGGTGTTGTTCCATCTCTATGTGATCTGCTAAAAATACACTATTTAGATAATGGGATTATGTACTCGGGATGGAAGCATCAAAGTTCCCTAACATAAGACCTGTAATTTCATGGTATTAAACTAGTTGTAATCCACTGCCAATGTGAATAAAATGGTGATGAAACCATCTCTAATTGGAAAGGCTAGTAGATGATCTACTAAAAATACACTAATTAATATTAAATTTTTAATTATTTATTTAATACAAACGATTGTAACTATACATGTTTCGAGTTTCTCCTATGTGGCTTTGTGATTAATTATCTTAAGTTTATATGGTTCAGTTAATCATGATTTGTAATAATATGTTTAAAATTATTTTGTAATGTGTCAGGCCTGAACCAGGCGTCTCGCCCGTATTTGGTTTACTCGAGATTTACAGGGAATGCAACAAAGGGGGGATGGCACTTGCCAAGTGCCCCTTGGATAAAAGAAACAAAAACTTAATGCAAAGTACACTGTTATATAAACCACTACCTGGGGGTTATCTAAAGGGACTCGTTGGTCGTGGCCATTTTAAAATCGCATTGATTTCTTGTAAAGGAATGTAAAGGAAGGGCTTCATATGGATAAATAGGGAAATATCAAAATTTAAAAGCTTACACATATGGATTTTTTCTTTACTTCATTATAGTTTATAACTGAACAATTTCTATTTTAACTTTTTAGGAATATCTGATGGACAATGTGTTATTCACCGAGCCTCCTTAACAAGTGTTTTTTTGCTGTGTGTTTCTGAATTTATAATTTGATGATGCCCCCCCCCCCGTTTTTTATGTCTACATTGCTTCAGTAGGGCGATATTAATAGTCAACCAAACTTTGAGTGTCAGTCATAGAGTAACAAGCGAGATATAGAGCTCACAACTCTATGTTGTGTTAACAAAGCATATTTCGTGTTTTTGTTTACATTTTGAATCTTGAAAAAAACTCTTCAAGTTTAGACATAGGAACTGATTATTTATAATTTAAACGAATAAGCTGATAGAAAAATCAGCTTAAAAGAGAACTTTTACCGGATTATTGAACCAATGCAAACAAAACATGGTACGAGCCTTGCTAACATAACAAAGAAATATGAGCTCTGTAATTTGCTTATAACTCAACGAATGATACAAACATTCTAGTTGATCATTAGAAATGCATTACTAAAGCACCGTAAACAATAAAAATAGAACAAGAAAATTCGACCAAAATCGTTACCATGCTCCTTTAAATGTTTACCCACTGCGTGGCAAGGCAACGTGTATCCTTGCTTTTGGTAATTTATTCTGGCTTTACCACTTTGTTCGAACAACAATTCTAATAAACAGCAAAACCCACACAATTCATTGTTGTGAAATCATATTACCCTATGCTTCTTTAAGACTGTATTTGCACTAGGGAATACTTTGTATAAACGTCCGTCTTTTCTTTACGATAACCAACCGCAAGCCTTTGTTAACATTTTGCTTTTATATTAATTGCATTAGCCTCAAATCAGCGTTTTAGGCCACTTATTTATACTTTAATAATTTATATTTAAGTCCATCTGACTATTTATAAACTTAAAAAACGATCTTATTTTTGTTTTATTTATTAAAATACCCGTTTAAATCCTTTAATCATTTTACTTAATAACAGTATTCACAATAATTATTCATTAAGAAAGAACCCGCAAGGTAAGATAACTCCTTCCCCCGCTTCACGTTCCTCTCCTTCAGAATATTGAGTCTCGCATGATTGTAATGTCAAAACAAAACAAGTAAAACGAGCCAATTTGTGTCAACTACATCCTCTTCGCTGTGACAGTTTTACTAAAGCCCAGAAGGCTCATTCGAGATTCGAAATTTGAGATACGAGATTCAAAATACGATTTTCAATAATCGAAATCCGAGATTTCATATCTAGGTAAACCAATCAAATCATGGATCTGAAAAACCTGTATGTTAAGAACATTAAACTGTCACAAGGTGAAATCCCGCGCAAGCGCGGGAATTAACACTTTACACATTAATATAATAAGCTGCATAAAATGTTTGTATAAACTGTGTCCGAAATTTTTCTTCGTTATCTTCTTCACCTAAACTTTAAAATTGAAATTAAAATCTAAAAACATCGTGGGTTTAAACGAGCGGACAGGGATGAAAATCTTAACTGAAATTGTTTTTGTTACAGCTGACTGAAAAAATTAAAATGTATTAATTTTTTTAATATTTTATTTTAAGTTTCTGATTTTGTTCTTTGGGTCAAATTTCACTAAAATATCTATCACAAATAACTTTTTGGGAAAATTATGGGGGAAGGGGGCCAAGTTGGTTCAATTCATTTTATTTTTTAACTTTTTTGTTTTTGCATTAAACAAAGTTACCTGCCCGCGATGCATGATAACGTCGTCGTACACTGTCCACCTTTACATGAATTAGTCAACCCGCGTTCTTGGTTACCTCGTTCTGGAAATATCTATCCATATAAAAAATCCTGCATTTTAGAGAATGGCTGATTTTATTAAGGTTTTCCGCTGGGAGCGGAAGACCTTACTATTATTCTGAAAAATTTTCAAATTTCTTATTATTTTTTTTTTCTTCTAGACGCCAACTTTGATCCTCAATATCTCGCTCGTTTGTTCACTGATTGTTTTGAAATTTTCAGGACTGATAACATGCCGCATGATGTTGTCGTTGCATATTTTATTTGAGGAAAATCCCTATCCGGTTTTGAGTTATTCCCCTTTAAGTAAAATTTAACGACTTCTTTTGTCCAGGGGGTTTAGCTTTAACGATGACTGGCAGAGTCTCAAAGATGGGCTGGTTTGGAAGCTAATACATTGAATTTGTGCGAGATATATTTTATTTATTATTTAAATGCAAATAAAAGGGATGGTATAGATGTTGAAATAAAGGTAAGAAAAAAAATAAAAAAAAATCGCGTATTTTCCGTGTTAGTTTTCTACCTGATAAAAATTTGTTATAACATGTATTTTAAAAGTTCTTGGTCTTACTCAGACCTTTCATTCGGTATGGCGAAAAAATGGCTGGCCCTTATAAACAGGGAGTTAGAGGCGTCCAAAGTTTCTTGTCAATAACTTAAAAAGGAATAAAAATTTCTAATGCATTATTGAAGCAAAGTTGTAAAGAAGTTAATTTTGAATCCTTCTATAGTATTCAATTTAATGTTTTCGTAATTTATAGTCAGTATTTGCAGAAACAATTGTTGTCAGTTTGGTCCATTTTTGTGGGGGTGCGCACGTTTATGAGGTTATGAAAGGGCTTCTTGTAATGCACTAACGGATACATTTAGTGCGCAAAAATAATTCCACATAAAATTCCCAAATGTTTTTATTCATATGTACAATTTCATTTCATATAGATGAACCTCTTTGACCTTATTTTTGTTGTTTGTTTCATAACTGTGCCCCTGTCTATATTTAGATGCATTACGAGACTCAGGTAACCGATCGATAGGAGAGTCGCTAGCTGTATTCAGGCCGTCGCCTAGACGATAGTGCATGTGCTTGTAGAGCTGGACGTACACGTTTAACGCCCCACTGTGTTACTGTAACAGAGACATTTTGAATTGTTTCAGTACTGGGAGATGTGTTAATAAAATGGTTCCAATGCATGGTAATTAAACTCAACTTTTCTACAATACGTATACACGGCCGTCTTATAAAGCACAATGTGTATTACTGACATGACAAATGTACGCTGGCAATTTAAACGAACGCGGGATTGCTCCCGATAGAACAATTCTTTTAAAGCAAAAAAAAAATAAATACTGATTTGCGATGGATATAATATAATTATCATCGTGGAGATGATTTTAAAAAGTGAACTTAATATTCTTATACGATAATATTTGAATCCAAAGCCGCTAGTTTTAAGTTACGGTTATTAGGGATATTAATTACGACTTGCCCCGCGTTTCAGGTTTTTTACTTGCAAAACATCTACAAACGAAAATACCAAACAACCTTCAGCAGCAACTTATAAATTATTTATTCCATACACAATTCTAAAGAGGTAATTCAATGAATTTTATAAATGCTTTATACTTGTATACATTCGCTATCTTCCATGGAAAAAAGTGGCATGGAAAAAATGTTGTTCAATGTTCATCAAATACCGGTACGCTGTAGCCTTAGCAATCGAAAATAATTAACAAAATGTATATTGATAGATTGACATATCAACAAACATTCAGACCCGCAATGGTTTTTTTTTACAAGTTCTATAAAATGTAGACTCAATGACTGAATTCTTTACCGTTTTCCGTGTTGTTTATTTTGAATCACGTGTGTACGTTATGTGTAGCCATATAGATGAACACTTTAACTGTTTAATTTTTAAAAGAAATTGTGTACATGCAGAGCAATGCAATGCTAGGACAATTACATTCCAACAATGTATATGGTGAGGCCGGTCAGACTGATACTGGTTCTGCTTGTTCTACAAATAGCGAATGTAAGACGAAGTATTTGGGTGTTATATTTTAAACAAATATAAGTATTGCTTTCTTAAAAGCTTGCATTACTCAACAAAGTATTTTATTGGAATCATTCTTAGTTACCTTAAATGCATATATGTACCGCTCGGTCTGTGTCCCGGAAAAATTGACTACCATCCGAAATTTTTCATACAAGGTCTACAGACTTGCAGCTAACATTACCTTTAAAAATACATTTTAGAATTTGCCGCTGTTTATAAATTCATTAAAAAGACGCGCAGAATCAAGTGGTAATATGTCGTTTGATGTGGGATTTATGACGTCTATTTTTATTGTCTTCATTAAAATTATTTCATTATTTCAAGCTTGTGGGTGGAATGAAATAAGTTTCACATGTTATGTGACATAAAGATGTCCTCTCCCCACTTTTTCTCGCAGCAACTATTCTTTTAAAATTTACATAAACAATTGAATTATCATGGAGTTGCCCCCCCCCCCCCCCTCCCCCATTTTTGTAGCATGTAAAAAACAGGTATAAAAATCATGAAATTATGAGTGAAATTTTGAAAATTTCGGAAAATTCTAAAAAAAAAAATTCTTTTTTTGCTTGTCAAGATTTGTTGGATGAGTTTGCCCCCCCCCCCCCTCCACTTTCAAAA
The DNA here is from genome assembly GCF_025612915.1 of Magallana angulata. Classification (NCBI taxonomy): domain Eukaryota; kingdom Metazoa; phylum Mollusca; class Bivalvia; order Ostreida; family Ostreidae; genus Magallana; species Magallana angulata. Next base: position 17,236,595 of record NC_069114.1, on the reverse strand, counting down.
ACGATGCTACGTGCTTGGAAATTACTCATTTCTTTATTCCCCTCTTTAATAAACAAAACAAACTAACAAACATAACCGGTCCGGATAAATATAATTACATGTATCAAAAATAAACTTCAAAAACAAACTACACATTCATCCTTCACCCACAATATTGCCTTTTTGATATTTGTCATCGTTGTAGACCCGTGTAACAATCTGTTACATTATATATGTAAGTAGGTGCTTGCACGACAAAGAACCCCTTGCTGATCTACATTTTCATTAACGCATACAAAGAAAAAATATATTTTGATTTATTTTTGAATTCCTTTTGATGTAAAAAAAAAAAAGAGAAGAAATTGGTTCTCAGTCTCTCTTTATGCCTGTTTGTTAGCGGTTAATCCAAGTTCATTTTGAATATCCTCTTGTAATTTAAAAAATGCGATGTAAATTTTTTTTCATGCAATATTTCGGATAAAGCAATGAAGAGTTGTTTCTTGAAATTTTATCAGACCATAACATTGTAAAATGCTAACATTGAAAATTGTGCTCGATTTCTTTCTTCTTTTTAAGGTAAAACTTAATTGATTTAAAAAATGATTCTTTGAGACAAACAAATTGACACAATCAATAAGAGTTTGACAATCTCTAACTGCAAATCTGTAGCTTTTAGTCAGAAAAAGAATCGGATGGACGACCTAGGACACAGATCGTCCATCCGAATTTCTTCAAAATTGCCATTATTTTCATTCGCGGACGCAATACTCAGCGAGACTAAATGGTTCGTATCTTAAGTTTTAACTGCTTTGAAAGGTAATATTGGTTTTCTGATAATTATGAACATGAATAATTAAATAAAAATGGTTAAAATTATAGTAAAATTACCGGCATCAGTCTTCTCCGTGCGCGGATCTAGAAGGGGAAGGGTTCCAACCCCCCCCCCCCCCCAGCGAAATTTCTTTCAATTACGTGTACATTATAAACTTACCAAATATGCCTCGGACTTTTCAACCCCCTCCCCGGAAAAATTTTCTGATCCGCGCATGTTCCCCCTCCTCGAAATACAAAATTATTCTTCCAAACCCCTTGTAAAATTTCCAGGATCTCCGCATATATACTAAGAGATTCATTGGCGCTTGCGTTCGATAAAAATGCGTGTAAAACGTTTGCCAATGGTCTTTTTACCTTCGTACCGGGCACAACCACAGTCCCACTCTGTGAATAAAATGCGGCGAATCAAACTAGAGACAACGTGTTAAGATCTGCATTTGCTGATAAACATGTAGTATCATCGTGCAAAATGCACTGTTCAATTATAATTTTTTTTTTGACTTTACTTGTAAAATTCGTAATTTTTTCTCACAGTTTATTTCTTACAAAGTTACTTTTTTATTTAGTGATTGACACTTTTAATTTTAGACTTTATATGTGATTTCAAAGAGACAGAGTGTCATGTCTCAAGGACTGTTAATCTCTTAAAACAACATTGTGCAATTATCAGATTTTCATTTCTTGGACATCAATGACTCATTGAGTTTATTTAATTATTTTATATCTGTGAACCTTTCAATCAGCTTACTTATATCATTACCTGTCAATTTATAGTCATTGTTAAGATTCTTATAAATAGTTATGTACAATTGTCAATGCGCAGTCTGGAATACGGGACCCAGCCCCGGCCACGTCCGACTCTCCCAGAGTCTTGAGTCCGGAGACCACTACTGGCCATATCCGAATTGTTTGTAACATTTCTGTCTGTTAAATTGTTATAATGTTGCAATCGTTGAGTCTCGTCCAATAATGTGGAATCCTGCATCAATGGCCTGTTTATTTCTCTGGAACTGTATACTGGTGGACCTTCGGGAATACGGCAAACCTACCCTTCGTTTTAGCTTACGGCCCACAGCGCGCCACAACATTATACCTTATACACTTTACGCCAACATTCCCTCACCCGGTTCGTACTGCACACGACCGATGCAGATCCAGACGAATTCTCTATCACCGTAAAATCTACGCGGTCACAGAAATATAATACGTTGTTTCTCAGTGTTTACATATCTAATATTGTACTATGGTCAGCTATCAATTTTTTGTAATACGTCACAAGTATGACGCAGCTACGACGGAAAACCTAATCGTTGCTTGCAACGAGCTCGTCTCTAGTTTATTCAACATTTGTAAAATCTCAACTTCTATGTATTCTGTAAATACGTTTCCAGTAAATGTATTCACTCGCTACGTAATCATTCAATTTCATTTCATCGCAAGTATATTATTATATTGATGCAAACTTTCTCTGACTTGGATCCTCCAAAGCGTGCCAACCACTCTACTCTCATTTTTGCTTTTCGGGCTTGTTTATCGAAAATGAAAGAAGGTTTTGAATTATTTTTACAATAATTACTTATTAGCTAAATTTAATTATAGCTTACGGACATCATTTCACACGTGTTGATATAATAAAGGTAGAAGCAGCTACTCGGGTGTAGACATTTTGTAGTTTTTTGGCAAACACAGGGCGAAAAACAATCTTTAAGCAAGTCCTTAAAGGTGACTTGAACGTAGCGTAAAGATGGCTTAAGGGATATGCAATCTTTAAGCCACCTTAAAGTCGCCTTTAAGCTGAGCTTATAGGTCCTTTATGTCCAAACGTCTTTAAGTCACATTTAGGCCATCTTTAAGCCACGTTTAAGCATCTTTAAATGGCATTTACGCTCCCTTTAAGTTTTCTTTACACCATCTTTAAGTTCCTCTTAAGTCAAGTTTGATCAAGCTGAACAAATTCATCTTAAAAACATATATTAAATGCAAAAGCTCTTTTATACGGATGGGAGGGGGTGGTCCAAGTGATCATATAATTTCCATAAAGGGGGGGGGGTGTTCCAGACGGTATTAATTGTCGCTCCATTAAACACAGATTGCTATCATCAACACCGCTCCAATGGACACAGATAGCCGTTATAAAATTATTTATAATTTTTTAAAAATCTTTTTTTGGTTTCAAAATTATTGTAGGCGCAGTCTGTGTATCTAAATCTGCGCACAAAATTATATCAAAATATGTTTGTTTCCTATTATAAATTAATCGCTGAAATCTCTCTTTTTTTCTCTCTCTCTCTCTCTCTCTTAGCTCATCTGGTTATTTTTTTTCGCGACTAAACGCGAAACTTTCACGATAAAACGCGTTAGTTTCGCGAATAAACACGTTAGTTTCGCGAATAAACGCGTAAATTTTGCGAATAAACGCGTAACTTTCGCGAATTAACGCGAAACCATTATATAAATATTGTCATTTCATACCGAACCCTTATGAAGAAAAACGATTGAAAACAAACATTTTAAGTTTTATATCATTAAATATTGTTCATTATTATTAAAATATCCGTGTTACGTTGATTTATAAAGACATAAGTATCCGTTTTGCATATAGATATTAATAAATCTGATAAAACTTATTAATATAATAAGAATATATAATATTCTTATATGTTATATTTAAATCTAGATGACGTTAATTCGTCCTCCAAATTTATCACATATGCATATGTCATTCAAAAATTAATACTAAGATTTTAAAGGTTTCCGACGGTTGAATTTGTATCAATTTTATAAGATAAAAATCATCAATGAATGCCTGTTCGAACACAGGGTCGGCGAACAACTGAAAACGTAATATGATACTCAAACATATTATCTACTTTGGACAAAAAGCTTGAAAATTTCAACTCACAGATTGACTTATCTTCCTGATATTAAACTAGACGTTAAGTTATGTATATAACATATATTATAACGTTTCAAACATTGATATCCTTTAAATTCTAAAATGATACTTAATAAAACGTTTAATTCGAATTAAAATTGTTATAATTAAAATATGTTGCTGCCTCATTTTCAATAATAAAGTGCCCATTAGAATGTGAGAAGCGCGATGCATTATGTCCTTTGAAACTCAGTACTGAGATTCTAAAGATTACATGTATTTATGTTTATTTGCTTTAGGTTAAATCTAATTCATTTACATCTTTATATTATTTAAATTAATATATTTGTTTTCAGTAATTATTCTTCATAAAGGTTCTTCTATGAAATAACAATATTTATACTTATGTTTCGCGTTTAATCGCGAAAGTTTTGCGTTTAATCGCGAAAATAACGCGTTATATCGCAAAGTTTTCGCATTTATTCGCGAAAGTAACGCGTTATATCGCGAAGGTTTCGCGTTTATTCGCAAAAGTAACGCGTTATATCGCGATTGTTACGCGTTTATTCGCGAAACTTTCGCGTTTATTCGCGAAAAAAAAAAAAATTTTTTACCTACGAAAATGAGCTCAATGTGCTTTCGTAAATTAGAGTCTATTGTTTGTCCAACTTAAGAGAACCCCTGGAATTAACACAAAATATAAAGATATACACAACAGGTGTGTCGTGTGCCCAAGTGCACGTCAGGGTTTCTTAAGGTGTTGAAATCCTAGTATGCACGTACATACGATAGGTCTAGTGAATGAAAGTTTATTCACATTTGTAATTCATTTTCAAAGTATTATTTCCTAACTCTGGGTTTTACAAATGTTACGTCTACAAATTAAAGACACATGTATGTAAGATTAAAATCTAGAGGCTAAATAATTACTGTACCGGTGATCATAAATGCGGGTTAATTATTTAAATATATGTAAAAGGGTAAATATGTCACATACCCAGCCTGGTACATCATACAATTGTATGCACACGTATATGTATACATCATTTGCAATTGCCACATGCAGTAAATACGTCACCGATAATCGGTAATATTGTTTGTTATAGAATCGATAGTTTAAAAATCATGTATACAATTAAATATCTTAACATATATGATTTCATTTTTTTATTCTAGATCTGTTGTAAATGTATAATAATCAATATTATTAAAAATATACATACTGAAACGGCGCTGTGATCATGAAAACCGGGAAATTGCGTAGAACTAATACCCTAAGAGTTTCAATGCATTTAATAAAAGAAATATTTTCATCTTCTTTCTTGCATTTCATTAAGCTTTGAATAAGATGAACGTATATCTACTCGGTTTAAATGTATTAACTAAGTACTAGTAAGCCTAACGGTTTCCATTTAGATATTATATTTTTTTCTGAAGACCAAGTTCTGTATTTCATTCTAAATACATGCATGCATGTAAATTATAAATCAAATATAATTGATTGTTACAAACTGAATTAAAGTCAAAATCTTTTTAAGTAAAAAATATACCCAATACATTGATTCAACTGCCACTACGAACAAGCGACGTTATTGGCCGAAATTTGCCATGTTTCAAATATGCACAGCACCAAACATTTTAAAAGCCTTGAATTTATCAAATCCAATGATATAACATATATTTAACTTAAACATATATATCATGAAATTGATGCTGAAAACTGTTCCATTTTTAGCAAGACGTTGAAGTTTTAAACGCGACGCCATGCATATTTACGGGGGAAGTAAGTCTATCTGTGTTGTAAAAACATACCGGTATCTGTGCATGAGTTTTGAGCTTGTAAACCGCAGATCACAAGTTTGAATTTGCATGCGTTTCATTTCAATTTCATTGAACTTTTGAAACTATAAGTGTTTAAATACCAATTGCAAATTGTATTTATTTTCACCTATATGACTTACATGTATATACTTCTGATATAGTATGCCACATTGCATCTTTTCTAATCAAGAACATTTATGTTGATTTGAGACACTATTCAAAGGTGTAGTGAGTCAGTCACATGTAAATACAAGTACCTGACGGCTTCCATTTGTTAAGCTCTAAAGTACAGGAAGCAAAAAAAAACTCTCTAAAGCTTTCATAATCTTTCTGATAACAAGTCTTAATTTTAAAAGCATGAACAATGATCTTGAAGAAGGTATACGTAGGGGAAAAGGGGGACAGGGGTCTTCGACTCTCTGCAAGTTTGATAACCAATCTCAATTAAAAAATATCATTGAATGAAAAAGAAATGGGAATGATTTGAGTGGACTTGAAAGATGTTAAAAACAAATTCAATCTGTTCATGTTTTAAAATATTGTTCGAACCCAAATCTACACTCAGAGAGAGAGAGAGAGAGAGAGAGAGAGAGAGAGAGAGAGAGAGAGAGAGAGAGAGAGAGAGAGAGAGAGAGAGAGAGAGACGGGTTTTAATCATGTAGTTTTCTGCTTTAACAACGTAGTATGTAATCAAATCAACTTTCATACATAGAGTGTGTAAGAATCATATTATACATTAAAAACACTATAAAATACTTTATTGTCAAACATACTTTTATTTTCTTCGGACTTCAAAACTTTATCACGGAAATAGCACGAGGTGTGGCTCGCGGCTGATTTGATTGGCAGGTGTAGTACGTGGACTGAAACTGCTTTGTTGGATTATATTACAATGTGCATTACTTTAAACGATACATATTAGTAAATTACAAATGAAATGTCTCTCTCTCTCTCTCTCTCTCTCTCTCTCTCTCTCTCTCTCTCTCTCTCAGTTTCTTCAAATAAATGATGTCTGAACAAAATATTTAAAAGTGTTCGATTAAGATGAAGTCAAAAATTTTAAGACAAGATCACGGAAGAAACTTTATCTAAATGTTTAAATTGTCTTATAAAGATGAAGTCGAAAATTTTAGGACAATATCACGAAAGAAACTTTATCTAAATGTTTAAATTGTCTTATGAAGATGAAGTTAAAAAATTTTAAGACAAGGAACTCTGTCTAAATGTTTAAAATGTCTGATAAAGATGGAGTCAAAAACTTTAACGGGACTTGTACACGATTTGACATAAAAATTTTAGATTTTATTTTTCCATGTTCAATGTTAATACTGATAAACATAGAACTTAATAATGCTATGTCAAAATTTAAAAGTCAAATATCAAGTCATAAGCAAGATACAGAGTTCATAATTCTTTGTTTTGTAAACAAAGCTCAAATATTGTCATTTTTTCACATGTGTTGTATTGGTGTAAGTTTCAAACAAATGTATCTTTCTTTTGTTGATAATAGTATTTAAAAAGATATTGAATTGTTTTATACACGTCATTTTGTCTTAGAAATAGTAATTCTCTACTTTACATTTTTTGTAAACAATTAAAAGACTCGAGCTTTGTTTACATAATAATCAATTCTTACCTCTGTATCTCGCTTTTAACTTGACTTTAACATTCAATATTTCGGTCAATCATTTAAAATGCACCAGGTTACCATTATATACATAAAAAATAAAGATAAAATTGTTGATGTCAAATCGTGTCCAAGTCCCTTTCAGTCAAAATCACGGAAGGAACTTTATATACCGATATCGATCCACTGATTCTACGTTTCCTTCTATAAAAACCAATATACCACATGCACAGTGTAGGAACGGGAGAGTACAGTTAAGGGCAGCACTATTTGTCGAAACAAATAAACAAATAGAAGAGGTAGCTCTGCGAACAGTCGAAGATTTTAATCAAACGAATTGATAAATGGATGTAAACAAAACTTCTTTAACAATTCAATAGGTTATGGTAATAAACTGGCACAAGTATAAACAGTTGTATTCCTTTTGCATTATGATTTTCAATTAACTTTTTGACAATCAATATCCAAAGTAACATTCCAAATTTGAAATTATTATTTTGTACGAAATACAATCATTAATATATTACGACTGAAAAGGGGACATGTAGAGGTAGATACTGAATATACTTTAAGAGAGTAACCCGATAATTTGATATCATTGCAAATAAAAGTAGGAAAATCCTCAGAATATCATGAGTTGTCATTATTTCATACTGTACGCGTAACGCAATTTTAAGCATACATTTAGTATTTTACTGTACGCGTAGTTCTATGGTTAAGCATTGATTTGTAATCATTTTGGTAAGTTAACTCAATAGAATGACCATTGTATGATTGACCTCATCGCTTCAAAAACTGTCAATGATGAAAAACAAATATTTTTGCTGCAGTTTTTTGTAAATAGTAGTTTTTTAATCGACATTGCACATCCTTTTACATAGCTGCCATATGCACACGAATACTATTTTGAAAAAAAAATATATAGGTTTTGGATTAATGAGATTTATAAGCGGAGTTCTAGAACAAGTTTTTGGATTCAAGTATTTATACTGACAAGTTGAACTAGAAACTTCATATATCAAATATTGAAGTACGGACGGGAGTTGATTTTATCGATTATCATGTATTTTAAAATCAGTGATATGTGATTTTGCATGGCAAGTAGTATAAGTAATCGAAATATTTCTGAGAAATTGTATGGATCCAGGCAAGATTAAACTCAAGTTTTGTTCAACTAAACGCTTGACTGTCTAAGTCAATCTCCGACAAGCAAGAGAGAATTTCTGTTTTGTCGGATATTAACGGAGACATCCTAGCGTCTGGTTGAACGAGACTAGTACATTGAAGCCTAGCGTATGAATACTTACGACTTCAAAAAATATCTAAACTGTTTGTACCATTTAAAATCTTACTATTTTCATGGTATTAATAAATAGGTTTTCTTGAAAAACAATGCTTTAGAATACATTGCATCTGAATTTATCGATTATTTTCAGGAACTAAGTGTTGTCAGCGGTATTGATTTGTGCTTAGGTCCAAACACTGTTTCTCTTTCGGTTTGCCCGAGTAAGTGCATAGGAGAGTTAATTAAAATCAACTCCCAATAATATACTTACAGTATACGCAATTGATATCAAAGCCTTATATATAATATAAAGCCTTATGTATAATTAAAAACTAGACTTTGACCCGTGCGTGCACGGGTTTACATTGCATATGATATCGGACATTAACGTATTGTTGACATTTACATAACCAAACTTTAAGCCTACAATAATACTTTTAATTTCACTACACTCTGCTTAGTAAGAATAATCTAAATGTGTCTCGGGACAGGCCTTCAACACAGTTAAAACACCTCCCATATATCTGAAGTTATGAAGCTGCATTGAAAATAACAGTTGGCTGTTTTGTCAATATATCTCAAGTAGCTGAATATATAGACTGAAGATATATGCCAGACATGCTAATATCAACATTCTGTCAAGTCATCCACAAAATATCACGACACAATTACTCAGATATCTCTCTTTATGTAGTCAGCTACTTGTGCATTTTGTTACAGATATGAATCTTTTTTGGCTGTTTTGTCAATATATCTCAAGTAGCTGAATATATAGATTGAAGATATATGTAAGTCTTGCTCATATAAACATTCTGTCAAGTCATTCACATAATATTACGACACAATTACTCAGATATCTCTCTTTATGTAGTCAGCTACTTGTGCGTTTCGTTACAAATATCTTTATTTTTTGGAGGTTTTGTCAATATATCCCAAGTAGCTGTATATAGATTGCTGATATTTACAAGTCTTGTTTATCTTAATATTATGTTAGGACATCCACACGACATAATTACTCATTCATCTTTCTCAATGTCGTCGGTTACTAGTGCATTTTGTTATAAAACTTCCATTTTTAACAGTTTAGTTGATAAACCTCAGGTAGCTGTGTAAAAAGAATGAAGATATCTACTAGTGTGGTTATTTTAAACATTCTATTAGGTCACCAACATGATATTATGACACAATTACTTAGATATCCCTTTAAATCTCGTCAGCTTTTAAAATATTTTGTTAAAATTATTTCTATTTTTTTTTAGGATTTTGTCATCATTTTTCAAGTAGATTTGTGTATAGATTGCTCATATTAAGCAGTCTTGCTTATTTTATATGAGTTTATATAAAGTGTTTGTAAGTAAAAAGATGTACAGTGACATTAAATCAAGATACATTTACTTTTTAAATGACATGTCACATCACAGACCACTGTGTCAATTTTCAATAAATTCTTAATAGTCAAAGTTTGAGATTAAAACAAAGTTGCATGCAAATTTTTAATTCTAATGTCTATTATCTAAGCGGCTGGGTCCTTTGAGAGGGACACCATTTAAATAATGTCAGGTACATTGCAGTAAAACTCAGATTGTTTTTGCGTAAGGAGCCTTAAATGTCTATGTAGAGAGCCAAGGTCATAGCATACAACTTAATATACTGTAGTCTGGACCGAGTGTTCTAAATCTAGCTCATGCTTTACACAAAAAGTGCTTTGGTTTATGTGATCTTAAAATTAAGTTTATAAGTTAAAGGTCAAAATCAAAGTAGACATCAATAAAACAGATGTCTAGTCTATGTTGTCTCCTTAATATGTCATATTCAGTTTTAGTTTCACTAAAAGACGTAAGGGGTGTGATGTGACCTTGACGCTATTTAGAAGATCAAAATCCCAATGATATATTATATAGTTGTGAAATACAAATAATAGATTAATCATAAATTTAAATAGATCTTAAATCTTTTGATCGGTCACTCTCTCTGCGGTATAATACAAGTATTTCGCACACATTCGCAATCATTAATACGCTGTCATGTACTAAAAAAAATTAACTATGTGTTTTGCCGTGACTGAATTATAACTGTATTTGAATTGCTGCCCTCTTCAATAAAGGGCTGATGCATGCCATTCATTTACTCATTAATAAGCACTAATATATAACATTATGACTATAATCATATTGACAATCCTTATCGACACGAAGCTGCAACAGAAGACCTCCTCGTTGCAACGAGCTCGGTTCTAATTGAATTTGCTGCGGTTTTTTAAAAGTGTCTTAAAGATCGTTAACATTGTAATTATTGAAGCAGTGAGAAATTAAGATTCTTCTTGGAATAGTCATTACTAAGGGGTTTTTTTTGAGGTTGAATTAAAAAATAAAAATACAAACACGACAAACACAATGACAGACCATAAACAAAACAAACACAAAATGCAGGTGAGAAGAGAAGTTATTGAAAACATTGTCGAAGACAAAATAAACAGCAAATTTAAAATGAGTACAATCTTTTGTACAAACAATGCAGACACCAATATTTAAACGGCTCTGGCTGTTCTCTCAATGGTCATTTTGTCCATGTTAAGTGTTTCTTTTTCTTTATGAACTATCTTCAAAGATTATATTAATCACAAAAAATACCAATCATATTAAGCACGCGCAAAAATGTTTTGATGTTTCTTCATTTGTAATTTATTTCAGTTGTTGCTGAATGCAATCCCTTTTTATCAGAGTGTACACTTAAACTTTTCGTTGAGTGTATACAATCATGCATAAATCAAACATCAATATATATATTTACATTCATTTTCTTTCATTGATTAATTTGAGTGATATTTACGCAAAACACAGAAGACCCAATCATTAAATCTGGTGCGGATGAATACATTCAATTTTCATTCAGTATTTCTAGAAGAATATGTTTCAATCTCCTCGCGACTTCAAAATCAGATCACGACTTGATATAATACTTACGCTGATAAATATTTCATTGATGTAAATATTTTTTAACAGTTAAATAAATTCAGTTTATTAATTTCTTAGTATACCAAAACCTTTATTCTTTAAATAATAGAATGAAAAAAAAATATGTTATTTGAAATTAAAGCGATTTGTACTATTTTTGTCAGCATAGTTCAGCTGTTCTAATGGCTCTTTCGTTAATTGCGCAATACTCAATTGTTGAATAAAGCAGAGATTTTGAAAAAAAGATGACAAAAAAATATTGTGGAAATTGAATGTTTAAAAACGCTAGCGCACGTTATTCAAGTAGTATGCACACACCGTTGCAGTTATGAGACCACATCCTTCAAAAAGTAATGATTCAATGCTTAAATCATTCTGTTTGCTTTACTTACGGTATTCGCGTTAACTATTACTACATATTTGAGCTCACCGTATTCATGTTTTTAAGCCGTCCAGGATCATACCAATACCTGAAACCCAAAACCGTATTTGCAATGAGAAAAACAAAACCAGCCAGAACGTTTTTGGTCCTCCACAAAAAGTGAGGGTTTTTCGACAGCCCCGTTTCCTATTTTGATTTAAAATTTCAAAAAAATATCATCTTAATTTCTTTTTCAAATTCTTCAACGCTTTGTATTACTAATTGCTTGAATAAGAACTTACAGACAATGCAATGTCAAAAGAAAGATAATTCCAGAATTTTATAAGTAGCTGTACATTAATTTCTTTGAAAATATTTTCCAAAAATCATATAAAAGTAAGTATTCATTTTTGAGACACAAAACTTGGTACATGTATTCCGAGAAAAGTTATTACTTACGTTCTTTGAACAAAGCGAGATGACTCTTTCTAAATAAAAATTTTAAATTAAAAAAAAATTGTGATATTTCCGCCTCTAAAACCCCTATAAGGGGTCATAAATTCCCCCCTCATACCATATTTTTTTAGATTGATCCCTCTACTCTAAACGATAAACCTAAAAGATTTTGAAAATCGAAAGAAGATTTTAAAAAGTTACAGCTAAATGGTTGTTTTGAACTTTGGCCCCTGCAGATCCCTTATTTTTTCGAATTGTCTACCCAAAAGCTTTTCCTGTCTATGCATTGTGTGTGTCATCATAGAAGTGAAATATTGTAACATTTACATGAACACTTTTTGAGAATAAAACGACGTGTGATTTCAATTTAACATTGAAACTCCCAAAGACGAATTTTATTGACTAAAAAAAACGGGATGACTCGATAATTTGAAATGAAACTTAGACTATATGTTAAATACTTCTATTTAAACAATGTATGTGCCTCTTATGAAATTCCTGAGCTTTTCTGAATTTTTTTGTTTTTCATCCACCCTTTTTTTAACTTTGAGCCCTTGATGGCATATTACTCTTCTTGGACTTTGAAAAAGCATTCGATTCCGTGTGGAATTTCTTGTTTAAGGTTCTAGAAAAATTTAACATTAGCAATAACTTCATAAAATGGGCCAATATACTTTATACCAATCCAATATTTAAGATAAAAAAACAAAACGGCTGGTTGTCAAAAACATGCACAATGACTCGTGGAATAAGACAGGGTTGTCCGCTTTCTGCCTTGCTATATCTTTTTGTCGCTGAAATTCTAGCTATTAAGATAAACAGTAATCAGAACATAAAAAGATCTAAGATAAACATAAACAAAACAGAATGTATTTTATCTAAAAAATCTTTATGAAGAGCTCTATGGTAAATTACGCATTACAATTTTCAGAAAAAAAGATAGAAAAAATGCAAAATTTAGCAAAATAACCAATGTTTTATCAACAAGTGTTATGATCATTCAATTAATGTAAGCCTAAAAACTTAGAAAATATTTCATCAATTAAAATTGTACAACAACCGATATGGAACAACTGCCATTTTTTGTATAAGGGAAACTCCTTATTTTTTAAAAATTTGATTACATGTGGAATTCTATATGTAAACGACTTGTTAAATGACGAAGGAAATTTCAAGTCGCTTCCAGACTTCAAAGACTGTATAAATAAAAAATCAAACTGGATATGTGAATTCAAGATTCTTTCCTCTGTTTTCAAGCCTTCGTGTAGGAAATTTGATTTTTCAAATTGTAAATTTACTAATATGCACAATAATAATTATTTTAATTTTTATTCAGGTTATGAGAATGTATTAGGGCATAGATGTGGTTTTTTCTATGAGAATTTAGTAAATAAGAAGTTTACTAAACCTTGTTATCAGACTGTTTTACAAAAGGAATATGATATTGATTCTGTTGATTGGAAATATATCTACAAATGTAAATTATCAGATATTTCTGATAAACGTCTAGCAGAATTCAATTACAAAGTATTAAATAATATTCTTTGTAACAATGTTTATTTGAGTAAATGGAGTAAAGAAATCCACAGTCAATGTAAAATATGCCAGGAGAATGAAAATACAAAGCATCTTATTTTTGAATGTGATAACGTACTTGAAATATGGAATGCTTTAAATGTTTACACTAAAATTGATATTAAGTGGAAACATGTACTTTTAGGTTTTTTTCATGAACAAAATAGAAAAATTGTACCACTGAATACCCTCATTTCATTTATAGCATACAGAATTTATAAATATAAGATGTATTGTCGGTAACATTCCTTAGAAGAAACAAATTACAATATTTTAAACCATGTAAAGGTATCTACTGTATTTTATGCTTCTGTTTTAAAAAGTCACAATTCATTCGTAGACTATAGAATTTTCCGAAATTTTGTAAAATCAATTTAGAGCATATGTACATTCTATATTTTGTAAAACTGATATAATGAATAAATCTATTAAAAAAAAACAAAAAACTTTGAGCCCTTGTATCTCACAAACGGTAAGAGATAGTAAAATGCTAACGCTTAGGTTTTTGTACATCTAGACATGATAAAACTAACTCTTAAATTTGAATGCTCTCACTCAAAAAGTAGGAATGATATTGCGCTTCAATATATTTTCAGTATTGTCCTTGTAAGAACCGGAAGTACCGGAACTGGAAGTCCCAAACCTTACATACGAGTGTTAGTTGGAATTATTATTAGACTATTCTATATTTGTTTCATTGTTTCTTTCCGTTTTCAAAAATTTACAAAATTTATTAACGCCTTTGTATAACTAGTTGGCTAAACAGGAGCTTATGAGTAGTGCAATGTCAAAAGAAAGTTAACTCCAGAACTTTACAAGTAGCTACACTTCTAATTTCCAGAGGAAAATTTTCAAAAAATCATTTTGAAGTAAGTATTCATTTCTGAGACACAAAATTTGATATGCCTACAGTATTTATACTCTACATTCTTAGAGCAAAGCGAGATAACTCTTTCTGAATAAAATTTTATAATTTAAACAAGTAGTAATCTGTAGGCCTTTCCCTATAAGGAGTCAAAAAGTGGTCCCTTGGATCATAATTTTAATAGTGTACTCTTTATTCTTAACAATAAACTGAAAGGATTTTTAATATCAGATGAAAAGTAAAAAAGTTACAGCTAAAGGGCTGTTTTGCACGTTGGCCCCTAAATATCCCTTTTTTTTTTCGAATTGTCTACCCAAAACCTTCTCCAGTCTGCGCCTTTTGTGTCTCATTATACAACTGAAATATTGTAATGTTAACTTTTTGAGAAAACGAACGACGCGTGATTTTAGTTTAACACTGAAACTCCCATAGAAAATTTTAACAGTCTCATAAAACCGGAAGAACTCAATATTTTTTATTCAAACTTGAAGCATATGTTAAATACTTCTATCTGAACAATGTCTAGGCGTCTTATAAAATTACTAAGGTTTTTTGAAATGTTTTTGTTTTTCATCTCCACTTTTCTCAAGTTTGAGCCCTAATATCTCAAAAAACGGTAAGATTTCGAGAAATGCCTACGCTTCTGATTTTGTAAAACTAGACATGATACATTTAATTTTTAAAATTTGAACGCTCTAACTGAAAAATAATCAAGACATTGTGTTTCAATGAATTTTTAGTATTTCCTTTGTCAATACCGGAAATGCTAGAACCGGAAGTCCAAAACCTTTCATACGCGTGTCACGTGCTTTAAAACCGTTGCATAATTGTTTTTATATGTCACTCTGTTTTCAAAAAACTGCTGACGAAACTTTGTCCAGAATAAGAATAATAAGATACATCAGAATTTTAAGTGTTCTCGACCGAAAAGTCGAAAAGTCCTAATAAAGCGTAGCTTTTTAGAGAAACATTATCTTGAAGTAGGGGTTAAAAATTATCGTTTTCAAAATTGAGCGAAAATGTTTCAAAACTTATAACAATAACGATATAAATGATGTAATGTTACGCAACCTAAAGAGTCGTGTGTTCTAGTTGTTTACACAACAGTCTTTTCTCCGAATTGCGAGTTAGACAATGCTGTGAGGGGTTGAACATTTTTAGTCACATAGTCATGTAGTGACCGGGTACGGGATGTTACCTGGTTTGTAAATTTCATTGGTAAATACACCGTGTTCTTTCTCCCGTGTTGACCAGTCGAACACAGGCAGTCGATTTACGGACTTAATTAGCATAAGATGGCCGGTGTAACGACGAAAAGTGACCCCCGTAGAATATTGACCGAGGGTCATTTTTCTACGTTGAAACATGACCCACTCAGCTGTAGAATACTTTGATTACATCGTAGAAATTATGACCTTAGGGTCATATTTCTCCGTGTGGGTTGTAGAAAAATGACCCCGTGGAATATTGACTGAATTTTATTAGATACTCTATGTCTACATTTTCTGGGTCTTTTTTTTGCCTTAGGGTGGATACAGGGATGGTGGTGATGGGGGGGGATTACATTGCCTGCTTGCATTGGTATTCAGATTTTTTTCATCGTATAACCTTGTACGAATAACCAGCTTCGGTTCGCTTTTCTGATCGCTTGTCATTGCCTAACATCATTATTTCAGTCTGTTTTTTTTTAATTTTTCAAAAAAAGGAAAAGATATATATTTGTCTTTTACTTAAGTATATTGTTCCATGACTGAATAGGATCGATATCAATCTAAATGAAACAAACAAAACTTGTACAAATTGTAAACAGAAACTGATACCAGTAAATTTACTCGGGAAGAGAAAATTATTTATCATGGCCTCTATTACAATAAGAAATTGATTATTAACCATTGGTCTGAAATAGGCACATGATCATCTCATCACATGTGTGAATTCAGAAAATTTTATCGGGGGGGGGGGGGTATTTTTGGGAAGGGGGTCGAGGCCTATTATCGGTAAATTTAATAAGTGACCTTTATAAACTTTGGTATTTTCCATCCCTTAGATCCGCGATCGATTGCATGCGTCATCTGATTTGGATATTTTTCACAATCAATTCTTTATTGTTACAACAGGGTTAAAAAGAATGTTTTTTAAATGCTTGATTTTTAAACCATATAAACATCACCAATCCCAAAACTTCGAATTTAGAATTGAACACAAGAAACTAAATACTTTAAAAATGAGTCTGCCTGAATTTAAATTCGATATCTGTCGTAATCAAATTAACATTAAGAATGTACTTGCAAATGTCGGTACATGAATACATGACTGTATAACAGTTAGAGCATATTGCAAAGAAACAATGACACTTAAAAGGGCTTTGGCACTGATTTTGACTACATTTGAATATAACTCTGGTATTTAAAAACGACATTTGAATCTAGTAAATAATACGGGCATATTCTTACATAACTTTAAACTTTACTTTGATTTCCCATTATAGTATCCCAAGCAATCATACTCATTTTTAGCAGTTTCTAAAAGTAGAAACAACAGCTGCTTTTTGTTACCTTTCTCGAAAAAGTTATCTCTTAACTGAGTGTTGATAAAGAACACAATCTATTGAGATATATTTGTTGATAAGTAAAAAACGAGGCATAAGAACTGCTGCAAGGACCAGATTAATACATACCAAACTTGCAAATCATAAAAGAATATTGACCTGTTATCCCTGATCATATCCTACTGTTGACTATTAAATTTAAAGACTGCTTACTTGCGTACAACTTATAATTAGATAAAAAGAGAGAAACATGTACACTTAAATCAAAATGGATAGAAACGGGTCATAACTATACACAAGAACATGGAACAAAATTTTTTAACTCCATTTTAAATCTACAAAAGAATCAAAATTACATTGATTACAATTCTAAATTCTTCATTGAAATTTTCCGACAAATGAATATATTTTCAAAAAAAAAACCACCAGAATCTCCTTTGTGCACTTTCGATAAAAAAAAGAGTATTTAACATTTATTTTATGAATGGATTGTGGTAAAAAAAAATGATGGACTGATGTTGAAGAATAGATTATAAGACAGTTTGATTTGTTAATAACATTTGATAAACAATCAGTTCTTTTTAGAAAATATAAAAATAGAGAAATTTATAAATTTTTTAACTTGGTAGTTCTTATTGTGAAGCAATATATTTTTTCTTGAAACACAAATCAAAATATACATGAATTAAAAACTATTATAATAGAAAGGCATTTGATCGAAAAATATATGCTAAAGAAAAATTGTAGATACATGTATGAGGAGTATGAAAGCTATCGCAAAAATATGTGATAAGCTGTAGTACTGTAGTATATATGGTTAAATTGTTTCTTTATTGTATTTTTTTTTCTATTTTGTTTAGTACTGCAATGGTTTTTTTTTCTATATCCTCTTTGAAGTATCCATGTAGAACAGGGTCCTATCACGTGAATATGCTTTAAATATTATATACATATGTCAACAAAGCCACTACCCCTTTCCCTCTCTCTCTCTCTCTCTCTTTCTCTCTCTCAAAATTTACTTTTACTACACAAGGACTATACAGTATCTGTTGGTAAATGTCTTATTCCAACAGATACTGTACAGACACGTATGTACATATATATGTTATGAAAGTGGAAAATTCAATTAGAAAAAGAGTAAAAAACGAAGTCATCATCAACGTGTTGCATTTTGCATACAGAAATTCGGGAAGGGGGGTCCTTTACAGCATTGCAGTGTATGATTGTACTTGACGGTTTGTTATAGATCTAATTAGTTATAAAGTTTATTTAAGCCAAAATACATATGTCGGGTAAGCAACATTCGGTCTAATATAATGTCATTTGGGACTGACTGCATCATTGCATCCTCCAAAACCTTGAATCAGCGATGCCATTGATCATTACCTTTTGATTTGAGTAGAGTTTCATGCATGTGTATATTTAGGAAACAATTTAGGAACTTCAATATCAGAACACTGAACAATGCAAAACGTTTTGTAACCTTTATTGTTGGTTGGAATAAACACAAATTGGTCTCTGCAACTTTTTTTTCTCAAACAAGTATTTGATATAGGTATTGGCTGATACTAAGAGCAGTCTGGGTTCAATTACAATGTACATTGGAAAAAACCCCCCACATATGCCATGCTAACACAAAGGCAGTATTACATTCTTAAATTACTTTGGAATTGAAAAGCAGACTTGATCAAAATCTATTAGAATCAATCACTCATACATGTACCTGTAGTCATGAATATGTTTAAATATAATTATCACTATAAGACACTAAAAGCCATCTTGTGTGATGATTCATGTATATTGCACTTAAATCAGTAAAATTCGATAAAATCATGAAATATTTAAATAAAATAGAGACTAGAAATTTTTGTAGAGGCCAAATTTGAAGCCAGGACACAATTTGGGGCTAAGCCGAAATTAAGACCAAAAGTTCTCATTCAAAAAGGGTTTGTTTTTGTTTATTTGTTTTCCAGCTTTTAATTACAAGAGGTGGCCACTTTGTTTATGGTTAAAACAACGAAAAAAATTACAAACCTCTCCACCAATGGTAACATTTTTAAGTTCAAAAGTAAAAAAAATTGAATTTATATGATCTCCACTTTGTCTTTGGAAGCAGATAAAAAATATTGTAGAAAAAAAAACTCCCACGCATTAGTATTTTGAAACTGGCGATTAATGTTTTCGTTTTTTCTTCTTTTCGCTTGTCCTGATTTCGGATTAGTCTGTTCTATTTTTTTTAAAAACGATGTACGTACTTACACAACTTTATTGAGCATGTAATGGCGGCGATGCAGAGTTTGAAGTTAAAGTTATCAGACATTTGGTGTAACGTTATTGCAATTGTAATAAATACAAATTCCTAATTTACACGCGCGTTGTTGTCTTATGTGTACCTGTAAAATACAAGTAAGTCTGTTAGTGTGACGGTGTTTTGTTTGGATGTCATACATTCAGTTTAGCTGAATAGAACAGATACTAAAAAATCCGCTTTATTTATCGAAATTTCACATCTGTCTTCTGTGGTTTTTCTTCTAAAAATATACAATACGTAGTCATTATATAAGTTTACGTTTATCTATTAAATCATCTACTATAACAATAGGGCCTATGTAGCAAAGCGAGCATAATGCAAAAAGAGAGCGCATGCGAGCACATCATAATGCACATACCCCTTGGCGGAGGAGGGGGCGGGGCGCAGCCCTAAAAAGGCTTAGCTTAGTGGCTCCACAAGGCAAGCTGACAAGTACTTCAAGATAAACACAGACATCGTTTTGTTCAAAGTAATGCTATATATGTAAAAGGGTAACACGCGAGGCGCAAACTTAGTTCCGTCTAATCTTTCATATGTTTTCGCTGCCCCCCCCCCCCCACCCCCTCCGGACACTTGTTAAACATGAATGATAAACGTATCGCTTAATTTCTATAATTTCTATGTAGTTTATACGCGAGGTCAAAATTCTATGGGGGTCAGTTTTCAACGTGTGAGTGGTCGTAGATCTACAGGTCTGGAATGGTTTTCCACTGTAGAAAAAGGACCCTTCTTGTCATAGAATACTGACCCTGGGTCAGTTGTCTCCGTAGAAATTTGACCCCCGGGTCAATATTCTACGTGGGTCACTTTTCGTCGTTACACCGGCACAGGTCAATTTTTTTTCTCAATTTTTTTTTAAAATTTCTTTTATTAATTATCGTTAACAACCCCTTATATATGTCTCCAGTCGAAAAATAACATAAATATCACGACTTTTTGGCATTTTATATTCACACTCGTTCCCCCGATATACAAAAAGAGAGAAGGTTAGCAACTTCCGTTTGTTTACATTGAGGTACCACCTGGGAAATTCAAACGATTAAATAGAAAGGAGGGGGGGGGGGGGGTAGTGCACGGTCCAGTCCACAAGCACATGAGATGGCCGGCAGATCGCTGTAAAAGCTAAAATGAACAAATAACACTAACAGACAATCAGCATACATAATCAAAATTGCAAAGTGCAGTTTAATACAAACTACACAAAACATACCAAAACATGCCATAATCTAAATGATTAAGAAATTAGATCCTTAAAAAAACAGCTCAACTTAGCATTTGTATGAAAAAATATATTACCTTGACAATGTAAATCATAATACACTTACATCAAGGTGCCTGACTGACTCTAAAGACAGAAAATGTGCTTATTTGCATTTGCTGCAGACTTTGTCATGTGCACGCTTTCACACTAGGACGATTTCTCTGCATCATAACAAATTAATATGGAACTCGTACCACTATACACTGAATTTCAAATTGAAAATAATTGATTAACGCTTAAACTACAAAGTACATTGATCGTAGCTTCTTCCATGATAGGGACTCGTCTTAAGCCAATGTACTTTGCAAATACTCTAGATCTGGTAACGAAATCGGCCGCATTCTCTACATTGTTTTCGTGCATTGCTTTACATATTTTACGACCTTCGACATATTCAACGTCGTCTTGTTAATCTTCACGTACCTTACCCGATTGGTCTAAAAGATTAGGATATGCTTAGGCACACTCCGGGATCACTGCCCACTTTCATGTAGAAGCAGCGCACTTGGCAAAAGTGTCAACCTCAGTTACTGGGGTACTTTTCATGGTTTCGAGGGTCTCATTTTTTTCATTTTTGAATTAACAGTGTTCATGAAAACAACTAGCTTACTTTGTAATTAGACTGAAATAAATTTTATTAATTTACGAAATTCGGGGTTGGTGCACAAGTTAATATTATTATGTTAATAACATTATGTTTAATGAAAATTACTAAACCAAAGACAGTGGAGCTCTCTTGCTCTGATCTCCAATTATAATTTTTATTGGAGAAGTGTTTTGAAGATAAAAAGGGTGGTACTAAATCATGGTTTCGGCAATATTTTATTAACGTCTTTTCACCTTACTCGATAAACCTCAGAACCTGAGCGTGAAAATACATGTATGTT